>NW_019104180.1:0-1280 GCF_001856785.1 Myzus persicae
AAATTCATTTTTTAATCATGAAAATAATTTTATTTTATGTATGGAATTCTGACATATTATTTGATTTGTATTTTTAAAAAAACTTATAAATGACACTTTTAACCGCGGAGACAGACCGAAGGACCACTCGACCTAACCGAGAGAGATCTACCAATTTTGAAAACCGTCAGAGAACGCCTACTGTTATTCTGAAGAGGCAATCCAATCTACGCCTGACCAAAGTGACGTAGGCAATCAATTTCACGGCGACGAAATCTATGTCGTGGACGGGAGGTAGTATATGGGAAGAAGGAAGTACAGTTTAGTTATCGAGGGGGGGGGGTCTCTGTGGTTGAGTGGCTGGTGGACTTACGCAAGATAACTCTCTGGAGGCTGATCTGGACGACCGTGGCGGCCTCACACACCATTCGTTTGAATGGCTGGCAGACTTACGCAAGACATGGATCACCAATCCGATGTAGGATAACTTCCAGCAACCAGCCGAATGTTAATAATTAATTAAGAATAACTCACGCCGTGTGAGTGTGTATACCTAAAACGTAAGGACAAGTAGGTGACTCGGATAATAAAATGGTAACCAAGGCTGTACGTCAAGTTGCTGTATGTTTTACACGATTTCAATAATAATGGTACAAACACATGATATATTCACAGCGACACAATTGAATGAATTATAATATCAGACGGCCCTTCTGGCCCGTACAGAAGTACATAAATACGTACATAAATATAATGAATATAACAAATTATAAATAAAACTCACAGCACGTCGGTGCTCTGCTGGCCAACCGCTACTTAAAATAGCTACAATCAAAAATAATTGACACACTCGAATACACGATATATTGTAATAATAAATAAATAGTGACGATTAGCGCACACACATAATATAATAAACTTAGCGATTCACGCCTACAAAATACAGTTATTTTCACGTGTTGACACGTAATAACTGAATAAGGAAGACTAAATTATTTTTGCGGCTGTGCAACCGTTGTACACCGGTACTCCAGCGGCGGCCGATAACGCATTAACTTAATTTACATATTATTAACTAAATACTGTAAAAATATTACCTTTGAAATTAGTCGTGTTTCCAAAATATTCAAATTCCTTTTTACACACTAGACACGTTACAACTTTACAGTCAGAAATTTTCCTACAACTTTTCCAAACAACGGAACACCAATTGTTTTCACACTTTCACAGTTTACCTAGATAAAAAATATAGTCTATGGAAAAATGGGCTACTACTACCGGTTTATTGAAATTTTCAAATC
>NW_019104180.1:1335-28796 GCF_001856785.1 Myzus persicae
CAGGGGGGGGTGTCAACGGTGTCTGGACACCCCCCAAACCAATAAAAAAATTCAATCTTTAATTTTGATAAATTTTAAAGGGAATTAGCAAACAAAAATATGTGGTTCGTTATGAACTATTTTAATATTATATAAAGTCCTACACAAATTCGGAAAGAAAATAAATTTAGTTTTAAATAATGTACTTATTATCCTATTATATTTTTAATTATTAATAAAACTGTTATTCTTAAAGCACCACTGATATCGAATGTAACAAACAAAATATATAGTAATAATTATTAAATTATTGCGACCTTATGATGATATCTATATAGGTACTAACTACTAATGTATATTAATATGTTTAAATATCTAATATTATGTTATTATTATCCTATTACAGTAACATGCAATTTATATTTTTATCTTGCGGATCCGTGCCTTCATGTGTTACTTGTTTTTTCAGCCGGAATTTGCGTTGGGTTTATTTAGATATTAATATATTATACAATGATGTTTTTTTTATGTTTTTTTTATAAATACGTTGGATCTTAAATATCCATGTATATTTATTGTAAACATATTATTTTTTATCAATTGAATTTGAATCATTTTTCATTTAATCGTCGTCGAAGAAACAAGGCACATAAAATATACATTGAAATAGTCATATTATCATATTATCTTGAATTTATTATTTAAATTAATTTATATAATACTTTAAAGTGTATTTATTATTTTCTATTTTAAAAATTATTATTTGCTTTTATTTTTATTATTAAATAAAAATTATGTTTACATTATGTATTTTATACATGTATGATTTAAGTTACATAAAAATTACTACTTTTAATTAAATAAATAAAAAATGTTTCATTACAATATTTGAAGAGTATATTATGAACTTAGTGGTAGCATATGTAAAACAGAGAAATATTGCAACCAATTAACAAATAAGTATATACCTATATTTAATACCTACCAAATAATCCTATGGTTATATAATATAAATATTAAATATACTACCCAGTATACTACACGTATAAAGTATTTTGGATAATATTGACATAATTTAATTATAAACGTTCTAAGCAATTTTTGTTGTTTTATGGTTGAGTGAATCATAGTCTTAATTCTATAGTCTATGTTTTTTTATAAATAACTAAGAATAATACAACATTATTAGGTAAATGTGGTTGGCACCGTACATTAAACGAGTCGAAAATACGAAGACTCGAAGTCAACAACAATTGAATTATAATTTGATTATAATATTTTATGATAGTTAATTCCGTCGTTTCATGGCCATCATTCGAAATAATTTATATTCTATTATATACATTTTGAGTTATTGACTATTTTGAGATCAAGAATTCACTGTTTTCAAAATAAACGAGGTATCATTAGAAATAATCACTCGATTATCATTTACCTAATCGGTATTATTTTCATAATCGAAATATCTCGATTATATTCGATATTATTTTAATAATCGAAATATCTCGATTATGCCCATCACTGTCGGCAAAATGGCAAACCCGCCGACGTCGTGTGTGTCCGCTGTCCGCGACACGTTGTCTTATCTTTGTAATTGACGTTCGCTCCTCGCGACCTTTGCGGCGTCGGCTTGTGAGTCGAGCGGTGACCATCTTTTATCGTGTTTGACGATTTCATTGTCGTATTTGCCCCGCACTCTTTGTCCCTGAGCACTAAACAGTCGGGTCAACATTCAACTATGGAAAGAACAAACGTAATAACAAACATGTATAACATAATTTATGTATGTTTTATCAAGGCCGTGGCTTAATCTTAAGTAATCGTACCTATTATATTGATTTTTTATATGTTTCAACAGTATCATTCAACACGTGCTTTGCGCCTTGACGCCTTGTGTGTCTTCACTTGAACGTTGGTGGTCGGCTTAAGTTGTGTATGTCGTCGTAATCACTACCTTAGTCCTATGTACGATGGACATGATGTAATCAAGTAAATAACATGATATGATGGAACTTTTGTTGGTCAGATATTTAGGTAAGCACATGACTAGGGCAGAGTACCAAACGATTATGTTTCATACTTTCTCAAAGGTAGTTTTGAAGTTTTTATTTTTATAAATAAATGTATAGTTTGAGTTTTTTTTTGTTTGTAGAGCATATTTTATACATTTTGAGACTTATTTTGAACTTTATTAATAATGCTATCCATTTCTTTTCCGCTGACATATTTATTTTAAATAATTCCTACAGCTGAAACACAAATTTATTTTCAATTTATGTCGTATAATATGGTTTTTGTCTGGCATGTTTCCTAGAAGCCTGATGGTTTTATTAATTGTAATAAAATGTAATACTTAAAGTTGTAACACATGAAACAATTACAACCAATTAAAAATTATAAATTAGGTTAAATAAAATAAAATGTTATTTTTGTAACACTAATGTATAAATAGTGATAATGACTAATGAGTAACGTTGACCAGATGACTGCACCTGTTGACCGCTTATTAGGGCTTATGCTAAAAACAGAATCAGATTTTATATTATCAATTATCACCATTATTTGATCTTCAGAAGTGCAACGGTTGTGTGCTACATAATAATAGATTATTCAAATTTTGTTTTCTCATGTTGTTGGGCTTTTATAAATATAAAATAAATGAAACCAAATTAAAATTTAAAATGCTGGTTAGATAATCAATTTTTAATCATTTAATATTGTTATCCTTCATCAATAATCGGGGGTATGTAAAATGGCTGAAGAGTATTATTCTATAATCTATATTTCCAAATGTATACAAGATGTTACATTCATCACTTTCTGTTACCAAATTGATCCTCAAAGTTGTTTATTATAGCTATTGAAAGAGAATTATCAAATGTTCCTAATAAAGACAAAATAAAAAAAATTCCCATAGGTACTGAATGAAGACAACAATTGTAATACCTAGTGCATGATTATTATGTTACCCATATTCATTATTTAGATTTCACTTATATCATAAGAAAATTAAAAACTTGAATTTGTAACTAAAATAATATATTTTAATAATTTAATGTTGACCACTTTCGGCTTTTTTAATGGTTCGCATAAACAGTACACACAATATAATAATCAAATATGATGCTAACTGAATTACATTTAGTAACAATTAATGTAACATGTTGAAGGGTATGGGGGGGGGGCAGAGCCCCCTAAATTTTTACTTATTATAAAAATGCTAGAGCTGTAACCCCCCAACTTTAAGGACTAGTTACGCCTATGATTACCATTATAAATATAAAAGTCTGTACCTAGTTCCATAAGTGCAATTTTTGTTAAATTATGGGGATGCTAAATTTATGTCAACTTAAGTATTCATACGCTATCACTAGACTAACTTATTAAAGGCTCTGCAAAATATATCAATTTTTTAAAGTTTAAGTACTAGGATGTGCTAGAAAATTTTTTTTCCTTACGAAATAAGGTTTCTAAGTCCCATGAAAAAATTTGCCCCGGGCCCCGCAAAACCTCCGTCTGGCGCTGGCTCTGATTAATGCAAAGTAATACATTATTTATGCAAACATTACATTATATTTTTTATAATGGTATTATTTTAAAAACTAACAATTTTGTCAGATGTATAGGTTCATCAAAATGAGCGAATTTCTTTCTATCTCATTCATAATGAAACATACAATTAACGGTGTCACTAAATATAAAATCAAAAAGTAAAATATAATTTGAAGACAACTTTATTTATAAACATATACAGAGTTTACTTGTACACATTTAGTTTTGTACCTATACACAGTAGTCAAAGTGGCTCAAAATAAGTGGAGGGTTGGTAAATATGAATTATAAAAAGTGGAGGGATGCAATCCCACCTTAACCCCCCCCCCACTTTGACCACTGCCGCCTATACACAAAACTTATTCATCATTTTTGATAAATTAATTTGTAAGTTAAATCTTCAAATTTTAATATGGAAATACGTTTTATGGCAGATTTCATAAACATTCACATTGGTTCATTAAGGTTACTGCATAGTGCAATGTCAAGATATAAACGTCAGAATCAACCAGTGACTCCTCAGTGACTACATTTCATTTGCAGTTGACTGAAGAATATGCACACGTATTCATGATAAGTAATTGTGGCATTATTAGTACAGTTCCGAATGAAGGAATCATTTTGTTTTTTATACTGCCTGGAGTCAAAAAGTATACAAATAAATATATTATAACGTATTTAAAATAAATAATCAAATAATATTTTCTTATAGGTATGCTATCTTATTATACAATTATTTTAGTCTACTTAGGATTGGATCAATGTTTTTGTTGGATTGCAATTTTTCAAGTGTACCATCTTTTAAAAACAAATGTCGCTATGTGCACTACGTTTAATACTGTAAGTTTTGTATATAATTTGTAAATTAATACTACTCAATTAGAAAACAATAGTTTTTGATTTGGATTATTTAAATGGTTGTTTTTAAATCTATGTAAAAAGAACATTTTGTTTCAGGTATTTTCATTAGAGTTTGCGTTAATGTCAAAGAAAAACGAAAGAGCATACAAAACAGTTTTCAATAAGATGATAAGTCTAATACCTGAGTGGCAACCGTTGATTACTATAGTTAACATGGTTCAGCTATAGCTTCTATTAGAATGTTGTTTCCGATTACCATAATTAGAATATGTTGGTTTCATCCATCCCAAGCTGTATGGAAGAAAGTTGTAAACATAGGTAAGTTGACTTTAAAGCTTAAACCTTTGTAAATAAATTTAATGCCAGGGCAATAACTAACATATATATATTATATTGATAGATAACACAGTATTTAATGTTAAAATAATATTTTGGAATTTCCGATAGACTCAACATTTGTTACTTGTTGGTATTTGACTGTCTGTTTGCCAAATTTCATTAAATATGGGTTTCCGAAAAATATCAAGTCTTAAAAGTGTTATTAAAAAATGTATAGTAAAAATAACAAAAAAACAACATAATAAATGTTAAAAAAAAATCTTCTGTTAGTTTTTTTTTTTTGAAGTAAGTGTACCATAAACAACTTTTTTACAAGAATTTAAAGTTTAAATTTTAAAAATTTGCTAATTATGTCATACATATTTAGTAAAATGATCAATTTTTATAAAAAAAAAAGCTTGCAAATTTAATGCAAGGTTCCTCATAACACATGATAATTTTTCCTGAAACCTAAATAGATATACAAAAAAGTGGACAGGTCTCAAAGTGAGATGACGTGTCATTGTAATGGATATGTAAAATTTGAATTTAATCATTTACAATTATTGGGTACGAAAAACAAAAAACCTTGTTTTTGATTTAGGTAGACTGACTTATGACTCATAAGTGATACATAATTTGAATGTATCTTGTATCGGGTATTTAAATACTTTATTGACTTGTATCTAATATCTTTTTATGATTAAGATACTAGATACCTACATTCAAAAAATATGTTTCATATTTCATTTATATAACAATTTTCCCTTGAGCCATCATAGTTTTTACTAGAGGCTAATAAAAATAAAAAAAAAAAATAATTTTCCCAATTGCCCAATTAGTAATAATATGTTAGATAATAATATATTAGATTAAAGTAACTTTGGTGTCTGGCGATAATATTATATCAGCGATAAGACTTCGTTGATCACCGGTCGTCGACTGACGACTGTTCGTTCATATTCTCTGTCTGTCTCGTGCGTATTTATGCATCTGTGCGGTGTTTGTGTAGATTGACAAAGTGACGAAAAAATTATATTTTGTGCATTGTTTTAATATTTGTAAATATTAATTTAATATCTATATATCTGTTATTAAAAACATGGATAACCAAAATGTTAATATTCCAAAATGCTTAGATGGCAAATTTTATACGATTTTAAATTCTGATGAAATAATAAATGTAAATTCTAATGTAAAAGCTATGTGTGTAACATGTAAAGAGAAAAAAAAAGAAAACAGAATTATTTCAGGAGCAATAAATTCCACATCAAATTTTCGACTACATATGAAAGTAAGTACCTATTTAAAATATGGAAACTTTATGTCTATAATATTAACCAATTAACCAATTTATAACATATACAACAAATATATAATGTACATATGTACCACAACATTTATAACTATATGTTTATATAATGTCTATAATGTATATTTGTCTATTATTAGTATTATTATTGTTTTAAGCGTATCTAATGTTATTTAAAATTATATTGTTAATGATCAATGCATACCGTATTATTATACATTTATAACCTATAATATAATATATATTATATATGATAAAATTATATCGAAGGTAAATTAAGAAATTAATAAAAATAAATAAATATATTAAGTATCTTGTATCTTACAGGTATCTCAGATACATGTATCTTGTATCTAGTATCTTTAAAAATATTATAGTATCTTGTATCTTGTATTTAGATACTAGTCATAAATGTATCTTGTATCTTGTATTTAGATACTTTTTTTGAGGTATCTTGCCCAGCCCTGCTTATGAGGAATCTTGTATTAAATATTAAAATCTTGAATCTAAAAAGAAAATTTCTTATGAATTTCTAACTCAAAATAATTTGCAATTTTGTGATTTTTACATATTTTGTCAAAATTTGAATTTCTAACACTTAAAAAATATTACATACTTTTTTTTAAATTTCCACTCACAACAACTTAAGAGGAACCTTGTATTACATTTTCATGTTTTTTGAGTAAAACATTTTTTTATAAATATTAATTTTTAAAAAACTAATAATTATCAAAAATTGCATATGCCTATAAATAGCTCAACATGAGTCAAATTATTTGGAAAATGTTAAAGTGCTTAGTAAATGCTAATATATGTATATGTGCAGTAAAAGTTTCATGTATCTAGTTATTTTTTTTGAGTTACACCAAAAACCTAAAAATAATTTTTTGTGCAGAAATTCCCATTTTTTTTTTTTTTTTTTGACGTAAAAGATATACTGAAGATGAAATTCGATTTTTCATGGAGTGATTTTCTTATTTTATTGTAATTTAAAATGAAGAACCTAAGATATTTAAAATGTACACAAAACATGTTTTTATCATTTCCTATACTTAAAAATATTTTGACTTGTTTTGAGCTGTTAACAGACATTTTCGATTTTCAATCATTTTAGTTTTTTTTTCTATAGACATCAAATACATTTTGTTCGTTGGGTCTAAAACCTTGAAAACTGAATACAAAGGTCCTGATATATTGTTACAACATAGTTGAAAAATATTAAAAATAAATAGGCACAATTATATTTTATAAGCATAGAAAGTTAAAATTTTAAAATATATCAAATTTAAAATTTAAAAATTATTTTGTAATTAAAAATTTAAAATAAGTTTTCATGTAAGAAGATCATTTTGTTGAAAAAAAATTGGTTGTTTTTTATAGTTATTTTAAGTTTAAATTTGAATGTAATTATATATTCAAACCAAGAATAATGATATTTTTTTTGTAATTTAAAAATATTAACTCATAATTTTAACATATTTTCAAATGTTTTTAGTTAAAAACTATAACAATAACTGAATTGTGCAATTATGTATATTATATACATGCGTATGTTTAGTATAAATGATATAATTTTCAAAAGGTTGCACTAAAGTAGTTAATTCTGTAACCAAAAATTTGAAAAATATAATAACAGACTTCTATTAAGTTCAAATTAGAACAAAATTACCTATTTAATCCAAGGCTAATAATTTTAGTTTTTTTGTTTTAATCTAAAAATATTATTCGTGGGAACTTAAAGCTTTTGGAGGATTTATAGTATTATATTTTATACACATACCTAATGACTTTTCAAATGTAATTTTTTTTAGCAAAAATGAATTTTAATTACTTTAGTACAAATGCCTAATAGGAAAATAAATTACTTCAATCACAATAATATAAAATATACTAGTAATATTATAGGCTGACACGGCGTCTTTGCTCAGAATCGTTTTATGTATACAATGATTTTATGTCATTGAATTCAAATTTAACACCGTCTATTACAGTGATCCACTTGTAACCTGTTGTACAGCAGAGCGACATCCGCTTGATTTAACTGTCTACATAGGTACTAGTAAACTATTAATTTTCAATCAATGATTGAATATGAATAGTTAAATAAATGTGTATTTATTTAATCACATTCGTACGTATTAATGTATCTCCATGATTGGTTTTGCAATTATTTTTGTATTAGGGGTCTTGCAAATCCTAAATTAAATTTTATTTATGCTCATTTTTCCAAAACACAATATTTTAGGTCATAATTCCATACAAAGTTTGATCATAGTATTTAAGCACCAAATGAGAGGGGCTTTAAGGTTAAAACCTTAAAAAATTTGAATAGTCCCTGAATATTTCATACATTTTTTTAAGCTTATTCAATATTATTTTAGTTTTGATTCAGTCCTTCCCCACACGTCTTTAACATTATTTGTGCCTATGATTAGCATGCTAAGATGCATATAACCCTGAGCCTATTAACCTATTAGTGTTAGCCAGAAGACACCACTATGTTAGCTCAATAATATTCTTAAAATATAATTGTACTTTTATTAGTCCTAAGGACGGCCCATCATATTTCATAATATTATCAAAGATGTAAAAATGAAATACGTATTGCAGTTAATGATAATCATATTATTATTATGATACCCATACAACATATACCTTCAATTACAATCTACTTAATTATATGTTATGATTTTGATATATAAATTTATATTACATCGCGAAAATATAGATAATGGCATTATTTTAGGATAATAATAAATTTAATATTAAATGATAGGTTCAAAGGAATTTGAGTGACAAATACCGTACAATGATAGCTCAAATTGTTCCAGTACAAATTCCATTAAAGGTGTGCCAAAAATAAAGACCAATGTTGATGTCGGCTGCCAAAGTGCTACTGCTCCTGCAGGCTAAAACTATTCCAATGGACCAGTATCCAAACTTGAGGAATGTGGCCCGAGCCCTACTGTGAAGACAATGGCCATAGACAAAGGTAACCACCATGTATTAAATGTATAAATATTATGTCCTTCTTATAATTTGCAAATGTACAACATGGGGCAAAAATAAAACACGTCTTTCGACTGATATTAATTGTATTAGCTTAACCAACAATTTTATTTTTGGTCTTGTTATTTAAATATGCTCGCAGAATGTTTTGAGTCTTTGAATAATTTATAAATATTTCAAACTAATTTTTAACAATGTTCACACTGCACACTGGAAGAATTTTTAGGGTTGGAAATGTAGCTAAAATAATTAATTACATTCAACTATAAGTAGTTGATTCTTTCAAAAATTAGTGCTGAGACGAGATAATAAATAGCATTCATTATATAGACTTAACTTGAGGATTTTCTTGGTAAGGTAAACAAAAAAAATTGATACATTAACTTTACTATAGTAAATTAAAAATTAAAACTCGAAAGGTAAATGGCTTAAGGAATTGATGAAACCTAGTTTGTTTCACTCAGTATGCTCTAATCAAGAATTATTTTGCAATGTGGATAACATCCAAATAGTAATATTAATCTGACCTTGTACTATAAATGATATCAAACTAGTTTCACAAACATCCTAAAAACTGCTTGAATTAATTATTACAACATTTGAAAAATTTTGGCCTTTTTGTGAAAAGTAATTAGAGAGGTACTTGCCAGTCAAAAATCTTTTAAGTCATGAAATTAATAAAAATGTAGTTACTAACTAATTTATTTTTGTTGATAAAAATCCTAGGTTAGATTAAGTAGATAAAACATGAAAATAACAAATAAATAGTTACGTTTCTGCCTTCAAAATAACCAAGTAAAATAGGTTTTATATAGAAAATTGTTGATACTTAAAGGATGTTATGCTCGCATGTGCGTCTTATAAGTGTAGATAAAGTTTAGCTCCTCTAGTTTAAACATAAGTGTGAACTGACTTCTAATAAAAATTAATGTTTAGATTATGATTTGAGGCAACTCGTGGGCTTTTTATTGTTTTATAATTTTAAAATACTCATAACTCGCTTTAAAATTAAAATTCAATATAGAACCCATGAAATGCCCAAAATAAAAATATTCACTTAATTTTTATAGTAGGTCAAATCACTCTAATTTTTAAACTGGCAGAACTAAACGTGATCTGCAAACCATACAGTTTGTCAAATTACGCACTTGTAAGACGAAGACAACACATGAGGTTATAACGTCCTCTTAAGTATAACATTAAAATGTAGGTAACTGTCTTGTTAGTTCTTGAAAATTAGAAAAAATAAAATGTCTAACATAATATAACATATTGATATTAAGTAGGTCTACATTGAAAATGTGATGTTTAATAAATTACACAGCAATAATAATAAAAACTGTTTAAATGTGTTTTTTTTGTTTTGGAAATTAGTATTATATTATTCCTTATCAAGTTATCTGTAGCATTTAAATATAAATATTTTTTCTATTTCAGTACTGATGTTAAGTTGAAACCCAAAACATTTGAATTTTGTTGGACATACTGCTTTTTGAATACAATAATTACTAAGAAAAAAGCAGTAACTCCAGATCACCTACTGCTTTTTGTTCTAGTATTTTGACATACTGCTTATTTGCTTCTTATTTTAATGAATTCTTCTACATTGTTATTTTCTTATCAATTAATATGCATTTCTAATAAGAAAAACCTTAATTTTACTACGGAAATATAGAGGAAAAAAATATCTATCGAAAGACACCAATTACTCGATTTTAACAAAAATGGAGTTCCTGCTTAATGGCTTATAACGGCAGAATATAATTTTTTACCTTGAACACAAACACTGCTTACAAAAAATTAAAAAATAAATCTTCTACAACAATTTTTGTGTACATTATGTTGAAAATATTACATAATTTGAAAAAAAAAAATGTTTATATAATATATAAAATAGGTTTTTTTAATACAATCATCTAGATGAGGCTATAGATAAATTTAAATAAAATTGTCTAGATAGCAGATAACCTTTGGCATTTGACTTTGTAAACAGAAATGTAATTATTATAGTATTTTATGTTATAGATTAAAATGAGATAACCATTGCTGTGTGGAACTGTCGTCCTGGTGGAAGGTCACAATGTGTTTGTTTGTCGATCATCTTGGCAGTATCAACATAGGCAACACCATGATATAAGGAATACAACATGTTATAAATATTCATATTTGAAAAATAAAATGAAATACTTAATGTATTAATTGAGTATTATTAATACTTAATTTAAGAGTTACAAATTACAATAATCTAAAAATAAACTAACATCAAGAGACACATTTTGTTAGTTTGATAGAAATATAATGATATATTTTAAGATGATTTAATGGGTGACCTTATAAATTTGAATTCCTTACATTTTCATGCCTTCTATGGTTAGGGATCTTTACTTTACGCTCTCAATATTTTATTGTTTTAAATATCACTCAGTATGTAGAAAAAAATAAAGTGACTCTGCTTGTACACATTCCAGATGCAAATTTTCTTGACAGTTGGGTAGTACATATGTCTTGTAAAGGAAGCTCCACCATTTGCCCAAAAGACGGCTTTTATATTGTGAATACATTATTAAAATGTAAATAGTAGCCAAGTAAGATTATTTTAAAGTGATTATTCTGTTCAATTCAGTAAAATTTAAAATAGTTTCAATTAAGGACGTTTTATTATATTATGTTTTGTTCCACGGTTATATCAGTTTAGGCTGTTTTGCTTAATATTTTTGTTTTTATTTTTCTCTGGTGGCGTTCTCTGCATCACATACATATTACATTCTAAATTGTAAATGAAATGTAATATTTTTAGTTAATGCATTTGCAATCATGATTTTTTATTCAGGTATTTGGGTGTACTTAGATCAGTAGGTAGTATTTTATTTGAGCTTTTATTAACAGTTAAAAAAACTAGAATCTAATATGTATCAATATAAATAAATATACAATATACATTTGTTTTATTTAAATAAATAAATTTGTACGATATGCAGGCCACATACAATGTAATATTATTACGATGTTTATTTTAATAATCTATATGTAAAAGAAAGTGTACTTTAGCTATAATCAACACAGAGCCGAATGCATCGAAATTAAATTTTGGGGATAGATTAATGTTATGATGGCGAGTACCACTAGGAAAGGATTTTTCAAAATTTTGATTTTAAAGGGTTGAAATCAGTAAAAATAAATTGTATATCTGCATACATATTTAGTATCTACCTGCGGCCTGTGGGTTTCCATAGTGACTTGTAACCATAACTTTTTGTCCGTCTAACTATGTGTTTGATCGGCGTGTAGATATGAATTTGTTCCTAGGAGTAAAATTCTACAATATATATATATCTATGAATATAAAAATAAATCCCTATTTCCGTTGGTCAAGGCATCAACAGTTAATTTATACTTTCTTAGTGCTCATTTCACAGTGGAATCAATTGGAAGATTAATGAAAAAATTTTCAGTGAGTTTTTTGATAAGTGTTTGTTCATCGTGGTTAGTTTAAGCAATCACGCTTAAAATGTTAAACAAACTTAAGTCACCCTCAGGCCGCCGTGCCATACAATATGTCATATGTGTACAGGTATACAATTTGCAAGTTTATTTTAATTAATAACTCATTTTCCTCTCAACTTTCTTAATGTTTTTGGTAGAACTTGTTATTTATTTTTATTTTTTGGTTGCCATTGGTTAATCTGGCAGATCAGGTTTAAGAATGCATCAAATCGAACTTAAGTACATTGCCTACCAAGGTGGCTGTTAGTTACACCTAAAGCCGCTCATCGGCATGTACACAATCAAAATAATTAATAAAATTAAAATTAAACATATTATTAAAATAGAGTGTGCACCTAGTGGGGTCCGCAAGATTGGTCTACCTGATAATATAGTGCTCACATTATCACAAGCGATGAGTCTCACATAGAGTTGGAATTTTTAAAGGGCAACGAAGTGCAACAGATCAGCTAGAAAAGATATAATAATTATATAATAGATCTTTGTTTCGACAGGACACGATGACAGTTAATTTGTCTACAGACGATCGTAAGTACGAAGCAATGGCTGCATCCGCTATATTTATGACGAAGGAATACTTGCCAAAATTGTAAACTACAAACTAACATAACATTTTTATTAAGTTAAAAGTTGTATGGAAAACACTGAATAGCTCAATTAGTACACCAATTATGTTATCGAAAAATAAACTAACTTTTCTTATTGATATGCGATAAACGTGTTTTACTATACAAGTTATAATTATAACTATACTCTATAGAATCATTTTTTAATAACAACATGCGTATAGAATCATTAGAATCATTTGTAAACATTATTATACTATTATTTTTATTTTATTTATAATTCAGCTACTACTACTATTTAGCACTTATTAGCATTAAGTAAAATACATTTTTTTCTTCTTTAAAACTACATACAGCCAAAACCGGATAATTCAGCTAATTAAACAAAATTATGTATATTAAAAATTTAAAAATGTATGTAATTAATTATTTATTTGCTTTAATATAGCTATAGGTACAAATTATTTAAATCAAATATTATTCAATTCAGTTGTAGTTCTATAAATGAATAAAAATATAATCAGATATACAAATCTGAGCCCTAGTCATAACCCCTTTCAATATAAGCTCAAACTTTGTTACTTGTTGGTATTTGATTGTCTTTGTTTATCAAAGGTCATTAAATATAAGTAGCCTACTTTAACACTGAGTGCGGTTTGAATAGTTTTGTGGTATAAATAACTTAAAATTGATCTAAATATTTAGTACCTTTCATTGTGTAACTAATAAATACTAATTGCAAAAAGTTTCAAGTCCCTATCAGTAATATTTTTTGAATAACAACAAATAAAATATTAAATCTTTTTTTTCATTTAAATAAATAACTACTTAAAAAATTTATTTTGATTACATCCATAGAAATGTAATGTGGGTGTATGCTAAACTTTTTATTATTCTTTGTACCAAATGAAACTTTGTATACTTGCTTTTTTACTCTCAAACAAAAGTTTTACAAATTACAACAAGCATGCATACATTTTTTATAAGCTATATTAACATTTTCTTTTTGACCTGTACCCCGTCAAAGTATATATTTAATTTAATAACAAAAACCACCAGTTGAATTATACAAGACTAGAAAATATAAGCGAAGTAGATGTGTTCATCGCAAGATACTATTTGATGCTTTAGCTGGAATTAAAAATAAATTATAGCGAATGAGTGATAATATTGTTGTCTTTTTTAGACATACACGGTATTGGGTATATATTCGTGGATCAATTGCTAGATTAAATAATGTACTGGAAAATTAACTATATACTCAATTTTGTGATATTGTAATATATTTTATTATATTAACTGTAACTTTATGAACTGTTAAAAAAAACCAAGAGATATCAACTTTTTTGAAGCAAAATATAATTTATATAGTAAGTCTTTTTCTAAATTATTTTCTCAATTTCTTTATCTTCCATTGACACCAATGTCTTTAATTGCGGCAACACTTGTTTGATGTCTTCTAGCTTGGCCATTGGTGTATCTCCTGGGTTCACTGACCAAATGAGTCCTTTCTCCCATAACACGGCCAACTGCTCACTGTCAAACAAACGATCAACAAAATGTATTAACCTCTTTCAATCAGTGTTACACAAGTAGTAGGAGAGTTATGATGGTTAAAAGAAGAGGGAGTAGATATTTACGGTTTTCCAAATATTAGGGTTGTTTTTAAATATTTGTACAGGACATGAGCGCATTTTGCAACAGTGCATGGAGGCAACACAGTTCGAACTAGGTCTTTTAAGGTCACCACAAAATCAGAATATATGCCAGGCTTGGCGTTTATGCAGTTAATAAATTTTCCTTCAAGTGTTGCCAGTTGAACCTGTGATAAAATAAATAAATAACATTTATTAAACGCAAACTGGGGTGAATAATATAAAAATATTATAATGGTTTTAAAAAAAAAATACATTTAAATACAAAAAATTCATGTAAAAGTTATTAATAAAATCATAATATTATTAATTTTAAGTTTAATCTGTACTAGTAACTCATATTTATTTAATGAACATTAGGTAACAACAAAATTAATTGATGTTGATGCACAATGTACATGCTACTTAAGTAAATAAATACATGTTAATATATATAAAAACGCAATTTACAATTATCTAATGTAAAAAAAGCATTAAGAGTTTATTTAAAAAAATAATATAATACTTAAGTTAACCTTAGAATATTAAACATTATTAACCTTGTATGCAGGATTATTTGAATTGTTATGTGCTTGAACTACAGGAGTAGTAATTTCTTGTTGTTGCTGCTGCTTCTGTTGTGGCTGTTGACAATGATAAAATAAACATTTGGTGAAAATGTACCTATGGTTATTTGTTTGATAATTATAACAAAATATCAAAAAACAATGAAGGCGAAATAGTAAATTTATGGTTGAATTTCAAATGTTGACAACATTTGAATTCTAAAAAAAAAAAATGAATTGGGCCTTCTGATAGACTTTCTTTGTTGTTAAAAGGTAGGAGAGCGTATGAGAATCTTGTATTATATTCTCAAATCTTAGACATAAATAGAAATTTTTTTTATGATTTTCTACAAAAACTAAAAGCCTTCAGACCACTTTTCCCTGTTATACATTATTTTGTTGGGCATAATATATATAATTATTAATTAATAGGTATATATTTTTATTTATAGATCCATTATTCATGAATATTTAATAGTTAATACTAAAAATAATTTTAAACATAAAATAAATAATACATTAGAAGTATACATATTAAAGACAGCACATTTTTTTTTAAAAACTAAACATATAGTAGCAATTTTATAAACTGAGTACAAAATACATACCATTTGGTTTATCATCACTTCTTTACTTTGTGGTACAGCTGGAGTTGGTGCAGTTGAATTGTGATGAATTGTATTTACATCAGTTACTACATCAAGGGATGCTTTGAACCAGGGACCTGGTGGCTTGTCATGTTTAGATTTACGATAAGCAAAGAGATATGAATCAGACAAATGAGGTGGCCAAAAATCTTCAAACTCTGTTTCTGGTGGGTACAAACTCTTGATATGATTAAGGTCGGTCACTAGCCAAGTGTCACCATCAAACCATTTAGCTTTGACACCCAAAAGTTTACAACAAAACTTAAGATATGCCAAGTGCCAATTTACTAGTTTCAAAGTTGATGGTATGAGGTGGTCTGTATCCCCCTCAAAGAAAAATATTGGAACATATTTTTTGCTATCTATAGTACAATATGGTACTATGGATTCAGAGCCAATACATATAAAACCGCATTTGTCTTTGTGACCTGAGGTATTATTGCACAGTAATTTTGTATAACATACTTCTATGAACATATAAAAATTACAAAAATCCTCTAAACGGACGATATAATCTTTTCCCGCTAAGAATTTGAAATCTTTTCCATAATGTTTATCATTTATGTAATTTAATACTTTCGCCTCCAAATCAGTGATCACAAAACCTCTCACATCTGTACATGACCTATAAATATCTGCATCTAAATTATGTAAATATTTTTTCAATAACAGATGTTCACCCATCTGTGTAGATACAAATTTCAAATGTTTACCATCCACTAAACGTACGATATATGGTATACAAAATCCTGCGATCGTTTTCCAAGCAAATCTATCTATATTGAAACAAAATTAATTAAAATAGGAAATTTCAAAACATCAATGAATACCTGATTCCTTACCTTTTATATTATCTAAATGTTTAGTTAATTTTTTTTTATTATTTTTTTTTGGTAAAGTTTTAGTCGCAGAAGCTACCAGCAGTTGTTTTGCTGCACCTGAAACATTATTTTCATTCATTTTAAGACCTATTGCAGGATCATTCCTTTTATTTTTAACACTTATTCCTGTAGTTTAATTTACAATTATGTTTTATTATAATTCTAATATTATATAGATAATTAAAATTACAAAATCATTTTTTCTTTTTTTATACTTTCACTGAAATCTATTATAAAACTATTTTTTAAAAATCAACAAGATATTTGTTAAAATATGAATTAGAAATTATATAAATTAATTTTTGTTACAAACGCCAATAACCTACACTATAAATGTTTTTTTTAATGATAAATAATTGCCACACACTTTTTGACACAATAATTACATTATATTTTAGCCTGCACACATGCCATGTTGACAGTGTTCTTTATGAATAAAAAATTAAAAAATTAGAGCAACAAGTTGAAACCTAGAAATGGGCAAATGGCGACGTTCTTTAAGCACGAGTGACAGTACTAACATAACCTTATTTAACATAATAGTAATAATAACAATAGTATTGATTATGATAATAATCTTATAAATTTACCAAGATTACTGGGTAATTAACTTGCTTAAATACATACTTGTAGGGTTATAAATAGTGATCCTAGTAAATGCACAAGAATAATATTAAAGCTCTTAATCATGGTTACCTATCTATAATAGGTGTAGATAATATTAAATATTTCAGTATTAAGATCTATGATAAAATATGCACAAAATACTGATGATTTATGATATAGATATACAAGATAGAAATATAAAATAGAATGACGCAACCAAGAAAACCGTGGGAAAGCCAAAAACTGTATGCATTACTTCATGATTATAATAATTATAACAAGATTAGTAAAGCTATGATGAAGTTAAAAAAATAACCCAATTTGATAATAAAAATATTATTAGATAAGTCTTAGGGGTCTCCTTTGTCTACTTGATCTCGTATATACTGGACTAATAAAACAAAATAATAATTTAGATTAAATCAATTCAAATTTAGAGTACAAATAAAAGAAAGTAACTATGGCTATTGCCTTATTGGTTTTGACACCCTCTTAAATACCAATCATATAAAATGTAGAATATTTTTTTAAGATTACAAAGATCATTATTAGTTTTTCTTAATGTGCATCGCCTGCATCGTTTTATAGTAGAAAATACACATATAAAAACTATAAAATGAATTTCAAAAAAACCACTAAAATTAGTAAAATTCAGCAAATGCTTTGTCTTAAACCTTGTTCATGACATTCAAATGAGTTTTTCACATAAAATTTAACTATTTAAATTTATGAGGGTCCTCAATATGTATTATTATTATTATTATTATTAATGATTACATTATTAGATTGGTCAAAAAAACTTACTGTCCAACTAAATATATTTCAAATATTGATGCAGCTTATGGGCAATTATTTACATTATACCAATAAACATTTGATTTTAAATTGTAAAATCAAACATTTGGATAACTGAAATTATGAAAATTTAAATAGTTAAAAAATTTGTAATATGTTGTTATTCTAGGGTAGGTACATCCAGAATTGTATATTGAATAGGTAACTATACAAAGATTTAATAAATATGAAGTAGGTAACTGGAAATTATAGTATTTGTATGTTATTTAAGATTAGAAACTTTTTGATAATTAATTACTGAGTTAAAAAAGATTACAATTTCATGGGCTTAATACTACCAACTGTATATTGATTAAGACACAATAGCTACAAACTAAAAATACATCTGGTCACCATAAACATAATATACCGTAATATTAGCTAAGTACCCATAGCTGAATTCATTTTCATTTTTATTTCACTTCATAATTATAATATAATCATCTTACAATTATTATTCATAAATAACCTTCAAAATATTACTTAAGAAGTAAAATAAAAAAAAAAATTAAAACTTTATCTAATGGAAAACGACTATGAAAATATATTTAAATTTCAACTATATACTTATATATAAAATTATCGCATAGGTACAACATATTAGGCCAACCAATAGCAACCTAACCTAGGTAAGTATCACACCTGTAGATAGTATAATCCAGAGGTATTCAAACTGTCGCGACTCCCAGGGGCGTCGCGGGAGTTGTCGAAGGGAGCCACTTATAATTGAAAACCAATAAATATTTTTAAGAAAAACGTTTATTATTATATCATTGAGGCACGCCGGATTTGAAAAATTTAACACCTTTTGCAACTTCGTACCTCTGTGAGATCGGGTTTTTTGCGTTAGCTGTAATTGAAACAAAATATCGGTCGAAAGTGAATGGTGATAAGGAGATGACAATAGCTATTTCCAAACTTGAGCCACGATTTGAACATATTATGAAGCATAAGCTTGTTTATCTCACTAAAAATGTAGTACTAAATATTATTGATTTATATTCACTAGGACTAAACATAAAATATTTAATGACAATATTTTCTACAATAACTACTTATTTATAATTTATTTTATATGTAATATGGTAAATAAAAAAATAGTATAAATTATAAAATACAAATTACATTCATATAAACGTTAATTTTTTTGTCATTTGTAATTTGCGAGCCGTCAACATTTGGAGAAGACTCAAAGGAGCCATGGGATGAAAAAATTTGAATACCCCTGATACAATCTATTATCTAGCCGATAATGATTCTTGGTAAAATGTCACAATGGGCATATACTATCGAACTTTGGGTTGAATAATATTGAATTTATGAAATATGAGTTTTGAATTCTGGTCTTAATGAACAATAAGTATTAATAATTATTATGAACATCGCCGAAATTACCTGCAGTAGGGTAACTGCATTACACTCTGTCTAATAGGCATGATAATTGATAAATAACATTTAGTGGCACAACTTAAGCTAACTCTATTTACTTAATTTATTTGAAAAACATCAAATCTTTTATCTTGAGGCATAAGAAACTGAATTGCTGCGATAGGTACACATTTACACACAAAAACCTCCCAAAACCACCTAATTTAAAGGAAATATATCTTTTCAAACCATTGAAATGAAAATTTTAATGTGATAATTCATAAAAAATAGTCTTATTACTGTATGATATTTTTAGTATATTATGCTTTGAAAATCTGAAGCTGATATGGTTGCCTAATAAATGTACCTTAAGTTTGAAAAATTTAAAAGTACACATTTTTTTAGAAAAACATCTAGAAAAGCCTAGACCTAAGACTTTGGAAAAAAAAAGTCATTAAAAAGTCAATACTTTTTGATATATTGACTGTTTTAACTAGGTTTTACATTAAATGGATCAACCTGTATTAAATCTTTAGAACTAATAACACATGCTCACTAAACAAATTTGATTTTCACATATAAAATATGATTTTAGTGCATATAATTTTTACCTATATTATAAAGAATGGGACACTGTATTATATATTTATATGTTAGATGTGTACTTGCACGAGGCAAACCGTCACATAATTAGTTGTCGATATTTGATTTATATTCATATAATATATTGATTCAAACATTTCTTTACGCACCGAGCAGTTTGTTTACTTATAACAATAATAACAACAACAATAATAAATAAAAAATAATAATAATCAGTTTTAATCTCGATAATTAACCCGAGATAGGCATGGCCTCCACTCTTATGTCAAGCATAATATAGAAAATTAATTAAAGTTATAATCGTTGGGTTTAAAAACATTACCTTCGTTTGCTCGAACAGAATCTTCGTTAACAGAAGCCATTTTTGGAATGTCCGTCGACGGTCACTTGATGGTTGGTAGGAGATGGATGGACAAAACACGTTATTCAACAAAACTAGTAAAATTAAAGGAAAACAACAAGTGTAAAACAGGTGAAAAATAGCCTCGGCGTTATATTACCTAAGGTTATTAATGATTGTCATCTAGTGTTCAACAAATGGCTAGCGGGTTGAGCAGTGACAGCAGTGGTATCGGTGGTGAATGGTGATGGCGATGCACGTGTGTCGGACACTTCGTCGGCCGTCGGGCGGCGTCGTGCTGTCGACTGCCGAGTGTCGAAGGACAAACACGATTCACGAACGAAGTAGTAAGACTCGTCAAACGACGTCTGCCAATGAATGAATGATACAACCACAGATTATGTGATGAATACTACTATTAGTATAAACCATGGTATAAACACAGAATATATACATCAAGCATATTATATACTACCATTGACACGGACCAAGATTCAGTAAGATATAATCAATGACATTACGCACAAGCCATATTATATCTGTGATTGTATATATATATATATATTATTATAAAACTAGTTACATACTTATATCCAAAATTTCAGATATACAGGTTACCCAACGTAGGATTATTCTTAAGCACGACTCAAACTGTCACGGCACAGCACAAACCGTCACAGCACTTGAACGGCACGACAAAATATCACGTTATCAGTTTATGTGACCGTGAGGTAATTCACATCGATACGGACGACACCGCACCGTCCCGGTACAGCCCGGACCGAACCGACCGAATATCATCCGAGAGAATGTTTTGGCGGTCCGTATCGTGCCGTTCAGTGCCGGTGCAGTGTGAACACAGAATCGACAGACACTGTAGAAAAAATATTGAAAAATCGATTTTGTCGAAAAACTAGTTTTACGTATTCCAGTTCACCATTTATTTTTTGTTTTTCCAATCATTAAGAAAGGTATTGTTCATTTTTTAGTTTCGACCACGTACCAAATAGATTTATATTCCCACCAGAAAATACATTGAAATAGAGGATTGAAGCACTTCTTTCTGGTGTAAAAATCGTCATCGGATACAAAAAAAAACACATCACTGTAAAATAAATTCATTTATCACTCAGCTTAGAATTTAAAAGGTGGTAAATGTACTAATGTAGGTAACAAATGAACAAAAACAAAGTGGATCTTTTAACTTTTTATTTAAATATAAGTGATAATTTCAATTCAGGTACCAATGGGCATAACTAATTCAAATTTAATTTTAAAAAAGGTATAATCATTTTCAAACTATACAACCTTATTATAGTAAATAAAGTATTGTAGAAATAGTTTGAAACTGAATATAAAGAATATTTTGATTTAATAAAATATATCAAAACTAAAAAAATTGTCTTTTTGTCAACTTAAATACAAGCAAACTTAATACATACCTATTTTAAAAAATGTATTAAGAAAACGGAAAGTATGAAATAACAATACTATTCAGGTTATATTATATAGGTATAACATTTATACATTTTATTTTAAATAATTATAATTCATTTTTCCACCTTAAATATTTTCATTGGGAATTTTTTTTTTTTTGGAATATTTAGATTTTTTCTTTTAATTAAAAATAAATAATTTAACTGCAAAATAAATCAAAATTGTAAGAAAATAATAAAGAAAATTACATACTCTAATCTAATCACTAGATTTTAGGTAGTAATAATTACCGTTTGTAGGATAATCGAACATTCGAACATATTTAACTGATTTGAACTTGCACTGTTTGAATGATCAAGATTTTCTATGTGATTTATGGTTTGTGGTCGAGGGTGTTCAAAACTTGGCAAATGATTTAATTGAAGTTCGGTAGGAACGGTTTGTGTTTTTACTTGTGATAGATGTTGTAATGAGTCCTGATTAGAAATAGTTGATTGTGGTTGAGGTGGTCTTAGTTGTTCTAACTCTAGTTCTGATATAATATGAACGATTTTAGTTTTCGCAATGTGTTGAAAGTACGGTGAGAACTGTTGGACCACCGAACACATTGATAAAAAAATTTGGTCCATAGCACCTAAGTTGCTTGTTGTTGAATGTTGGGTATGATTGTTGAGAATTTTTTTGTTCAATGTTATACCTATTTCGTGAGAGTGGATGATGCAGTTTCGGGTAGTTTCAATGAGTTCGTGTTTTTAAATTTTTTTGTCGTGGTTGAACTGGAGCGAGTGTACTAAATAATATTTCTATGTTTTCTTATATTTTCAAATAAGACAGAATTCTCACCTCCCACTTGAATTTCCTCATCATCTGAACGAGATAAAACATCATCTTCGTCGTCAGTTACCACAAGTATGTTACTTTTCTTCATGTGAGGTTTTAAAAATTCCATTTCTATCGCACATTTCCATATTTTTACAAATTTTGTTTTTTATCCTAACATTGTCATATACTTTTTGGTAGTTCTTCTGTACCCATCTCTCAGACTAGTCCAAATTTTTTTGCAATTTTGAACTAAAATAAAAAATAATTAATTTTAATAAATAAAATAAGGCCTATTTTTTTTTAGATTTGAGCTCGACATGTTGAGTCAGAGCTTGTAACCGATCTTAAATATCAATAGAAATCGCTAAAAATCATCCAAGGAATCAAAAAAGATAAAAATATCGTATATTTATCTTAACGGTTTTCACATGGGCACCGGAACAATGGGGCAATGGGGGCCCCCACGGACAGTTTCCTATAATGTACCTACCAAACACAGACAAATCGCCGTCGCCGTTTCGACGTGAGGCCACTTCGCCGTTAAACAAAATTTTGAGCATTTTACTTATTGTTATTTATTATACACATTTTCTAATATTCAATAATAATAAAAAATATTTATTTTTCGTCAATAATATTTAATAACACCTAATAATCTTTTATCAACGTCTAAATAGTTTATTATGTTCTGATACCTGAAGGTTTAGATGTGCTGCAGAGTTTGTGTTTATCATAGCTTATAATCGCGTTTAGCGATAAACTAAAATAGGTAGAATTAAGATAGTAATAAAATAACAGCCAACAGATATTGCTTAGTGGACAGTGTAGTCTGTAGTGTGTTATTTGCTCGCCAGTACCAAAATGGCAGGCGTAGAAACTATTCGTCGGAGTAACGTTTTTGTGGATAATTATTTTACGTTTATATTCGATGCGTTTAGTGCAGATGGGAAAAAACGTTTTTGACGATGTAGGAAGAGAAACATCTGTGAATCTCGAATTCACACAAATGTAGACGATTTGACCGTGTTAAAACGAATCAATGAGCACTCTCATGACTCAGATACCGCGGCAGTTGAAGCAGAAGTTAAGACATACAGTAAACCAGTTGCTTCATTTGGAAATAACTTGCATGTACTATGTATGTAGAAGTTAATATTTTGTACAGTATATGATGTATGTATATAAGAATAAGATAACATAATTAAACCGTTATCCGGTATCTATAAAATTTAAACGATTTAATATTTAAACGCTACACCAAAAATAGAATAGCTATCTGAACAGGAAATCCATTATCATGACTGTACAATAGATTTGCAAGTTAAACAACAGTATTTTTTCAGAAAAAAACTAAGAATTCAGAAGACAGCGGTAACGGTGAGTCATTCATAATATACCGAATGTTAATCAAGTCACTGTTTGAGTATATACTGGCAGTTTTAACATATTATTTAATTTATTCATTCGGTTGGAGCAAGTACAGACATGGAGGTGATTATAGAGTGATAAGTAGACATTCTTTTTGATGATTTACTTGTACTAAAAGTTTTATTCTCAAAAGAAATGTTGTTAAACGTAATTTCAACTCATTTTTATACTAAAAATTCAATCGGTAGATGAGATTCGCGCTCACTCGCGCCTAAGGCCCGTTTCGGATGGACGCGTATCATACGCGACGTACCGTACGCGCGCGTTTTTAGTTTATTTTTTTTAGTTTTTAAACACTGTGTGAGGCAGGGTCATGCATGCACTGAACTTCTCTGTCCTGTCTTTCAATTAACGCTCTGCCTCTGCAGTTCAAATTCAAACCTGTGTATCACAAAATGTTTGACTATGCTGCCCTACCTACACTGCGTTGCGCTGCGTCTCAATGTGCGCCCGGCCTTTAACATTGGTTAAATTCATACGCATTGCGCGCCACTCTCGCAGTGGAGCGTTCCCCTCGCGGGCATGGCGCGTATGCGCGTATGAACTTCGATTGAACTTTCGTATGAACTTCTATTTCGTCGATTACTAAACGCTTCAAAAATACTCGTCGATGTGAAACAAAATACGACGCGTAAAAAAACGCCACGTGTACGAACGCGTCGCTGTGAAACGGGCCTAGCGATGATACAAATAGGAACTCGCTTATAGGTACTCCAACGACTAATGCGTAATAATATAAATGTTGAATACCGTATCCAACATTTATATTGAAATAAAAAAAAAATTGAAATCGATCATTTGTAATAATATTTTTTATTTTTATTTTATTTTTTATTTCGACTGTGGATAAGCCGACGAGCTGCTATAAGTGCAACTCAACCATCTTAGCAAGCAATTTGTGAAAATTCGATTAGTATTAGTTATTTTTTAAAAATAACTAATGTAACACCATTCATTATAAATACTAATAATAGATGATCAGACAAAATTAATTGTTTTTTTTTTGCTAAACTAAATAATTATAATAATTATCAACCTGCCTAGAAGCATCCGTGGTTGTCGAGTTTGATTGTTATTTATTTTCAGCCAGCGACTCAGTGCCAGATTTAACCATTGTGCCGTTTTAAGCACTAAATAATTTGCCGCCTTTTAATATAAATATTTTTCTAGTCTAAAAAATGTTATTAAATCATACAATTATAGTATTTTATTTTTTACTTAAAATTTTAATGATGAAAAATAAAAACATCCAACGCTACGATTATGAAATTGGAAAACATAAAATATAAAATATATTACATTATTACCACAATCCCGTTGGTCTAAAAACATTTTATAATTAGTTTCATTTTATTTTAGTTGTAGTAACATATAGTAAAAATGTAATATTAAAAATTATTTGCCGCCCTAAGCACTAGCTTATAGTGTTTACTGGGAAATACGGCACTGCAGTGACTATTCCTTACTATAAAAAGTATAGGTATACAATTACACGTTTATTTTAATTAATAATAACTAATTATTTATTAACTTTATTCTCGGTTAGCGCTGTCGTAGAAAACCCCTTACAATTTTATATAATAGTATAGATATATAATATATTTATATATAAATAATACAATAAATAAAATTATTAAAAAAACCGAAGTTATTGAAAATGTCATCAAATCAAATACTATAAAATAGGAATAATTTTTTTGAATAGCTATTGCAAAGCGAATTAAAACTACATCCTAATTAAAATACGATGATTACATATTTATATTTATACGCATTTGGAGACGAGCATGAAAGTTGGTATGTGTGTGTTTTATGGAGGAAGAACATAATATATTAACATGTGGACTAATTAATAGCGGTAAAAAAGTCCACAATAGATGAATCCTAAAAAGTCCGGGACATAAAAGTGTGGTATTTATATGCAAAAATATTTTAAATAATAAATCTTAAACAATAAAACTCAATGATTATAATTAGGTAGGTATTTAGTATATCATTCCCTTCATATACATAATATATTATAATGATTTCTTGGTTAAATTAAGTATTAACTATCTAGTTTATTATCTTAGCTAAAAAAATTCAATAACGATAATGCTTGTCTAATATTATTATGACTTATCAGTTTAATTAACTATCGTCAGTAAAATAATATACCTATTTAAAAAGAATTTGTAGAGTATAACAATATTAAAAATAATATAGGTATTATTCGATGTATTTTGCCGATATTCGTACCTACAAGATTATTTATCAATGTCTTCAGTTAAATAATTTAGCTTCAATTTACATTAATACTAATAGGAAGTTTGATAATTGATTGTGTATCACATCATATTTTGTTTTTTACCCAATTATATGTACATCGAACATTTTCACCACGAGGCACGGACTTATTTTTCCTAGGACTTTTTTGGATATATCAAGCGAAGCGAGTTTTTATTTTTAAGTTACCCATTTGGCCTTATTCAAAACTTTTGCCCCACTATTAAAAACTGAAATGACGCCACTGTATTATCTTCATGTATTTCACGTAACAAAATAATAAAATATAACTTAAATGCTTTTCAATAACTCAAATAATATATACTACAATACAAAGTAATATATTATATAATTTATTAAGTTTAGACTGTACTAGTGTAGTAGTGTACCTAGGTTTATGTGATTATAGATATCGATAGGCGATATTAAAATATAATCAGTACTTAAGTTGTATATAGTGGAAATGTGTTATCTATATATTAGTTTGGAAATATTATGCCGAATAAAACGGGGAAATTTAGAATACAAATAATTCAATGCGTAATTCCGATATGGGATTGCACTTTATCTTAATTAAGTTACCAAGCGAATAGGCACAAATATAGGTACGGGCTATGGTCCTATGGACTACGGGACAGTCATCAGTTCACTTCATGTCTTCGGGTCTTTCGGGTTTTTCAGAGTAAATGCACTTTTGTCACAGTGAGGGTATTAAGTCAATATAATGTCTTGTGATCGACTAAAAATATAAAAAAATTGAATACGTTCATTATTTTATTTATATAATAAACGCATCTACCATGATATAATTAGCGATGAGGAATATTGAGGAAATGTATGTTCAATATTTGAGTGATCTTGACCATAATAATAATAATAATAATAATAATAATAATAATAATAATAATAATAATAATAATAATAATAAT
>NW_019104180.1:28824-125804 GCF_001856785.1 Myzus persicae
CAGTGATGCCCAACCTTTTTTCCTCGGCGGGCCACTTTGGTAAACATTTGTAATCGAGCGGGCCACCAAATATAAAAGTACTCATAATCTCAATCTTAATACAATTTAGTTAGGTACACATAGTAGGTTGCAATATAAAAACATTTTTATATACTTTTTATTTTTATTTTTGTATTTTTTATTTATAAATTAATTAAAATCGTATTTTGTAATAATTTTACTTTTTTTGGAATATTTTGTTTTATTTTAATAATTTGTAACGGGCCACATGGAATACCTTGGCGGGCCACATGTGGCCCACGGGCCGCGGGTTGGGCATGACTGTTCTATAATATGTGATGTCTTATGTCTATAGGTTCTACCTATATGACCGCATGGGGATCAAGCAAGGTGCAAACAGTTCATCCCCATGAGGTACCAAAAACAACAAAAAAAGTGTACCTATATACTAACAACATTTGTGGAAAAGAAAAAATCCGTGAAAATGTAGCTTATACAGAAATGACAAGAAAAGGAAATATAATGGTCGTTTGGACAGCAACAAATATTGCAGGTTAGATTAATAATAATATTTACTTGAATATTTAGTAGTACCTATAGGTATTTGCATTATTCGATTTTACTACGTACTTACAATATTGGTAGACATGAATACATGATGGTACTATATGATAAACAGATTAATTCTATTTTCTGGTTTGAAGCCTAAAAGATAATATTGTAGTAATAAGTAATGATTATAATATTTAATATACTTATAATATAAATATATATATTTTTTTTATTTAAACTTTGTGGATACAAATATACAATTAGTTTCAACAGATATAAATATTATACCCATGTATTTATACACATAATTCACTATTTATTTTGTACAATATTCATCATTCTTTCGTAATTTCTGGGGGGGGGGGGGGTTGAAAGACCATATATTTTATCGCTAATTCCGAGTGCTTGTAATGAATTTATTATTACAGAAGTTAGGTTTTAACCAGTTGTACTGTGAACCGGCACAAATTGTGAAAAGTCTTCAAGTAAAACATAATTAATAGTATCAGTTGTCTCTACTGAATCTAGATAGGTATCTAATACAAAGAGTCAATTGCTCTATGCGTGATATGTCGGCAGTTTCGTCAACAACAATCGAAAACGACTTCGCCGCATTAATTTTACGAACTAAATTATCTTGAATTATTTTCCCGCAAATCGTAATAAAATTATTTTGTATTTTAGGACTGATGTACATAGTGTTTAAAGACTGATTTTCAATATCATTAATTAAATGTTTGTCTTCACATGCAAGTCACAACAGTGCTCTAAAAATATGTTTGTCATTTCAAACAAATTAATTAAAAATTATACATAAATTAGTACCTAATTAAAATTGTAATTGTTGTAAATCGTAGAACGTAGACATTAGACTAAAATAAATGTCGACTAAATGTTGAAAATGAATATTACCCGTGAAAAAGGTTTTAACTAATATCATAATATTATGACATGTAATATTAACTATTAAGATAAGATTACTAAAGTACTAAGAACTAGTTCTGTATCGATTGCACATTTTGGTGGTAATGTATTATATTATATATAATAATATCAAGATATCCAATTAATACACCCGTAGCGAATTTATTAGGTATTGTTATTTATAAATTATAAGTTTATAACGTAGACTATAGCTGTCATTCGTATATGCACGAGATTACGGGAGTGCATAAAGCAATATTGACTGTCTGTGTACCTATAGGTATAGATGTAATGTTTATAGTTATTCAAAATAAGCTATAAAAACCAAGCATATTATTATTATATTTATTTATTTGACCCCCCCCCCCAGATACGGCCTTGCATACACATATAGTGATGAATCAGACGTGTGGTTTCAAGTGATAAATTAATAATAATTATTGTATAATAATATACGATTTTTAATATCCGTTTATGCATGGCGGCCTTGGCGGGCAAAAATCCTCTGTGCTCTGGTGTACTGTATAGGTATAAAATATTCCGCAAGTCCCTCACCCACTTATCGGCACGAATCACCAGCCGTTTGGTTTCAATTCTCTGTTTAAGTACCTATTGTGTTGTCCATTTAATAATTAACCTATATATATTGCCATTATAATTATAGCCGTTGTCGTGATTGACGTGTATTACAAGAAATAGTTATAAGTTTATAACTATCAGCTATAACTATCATTGCTATAGATACTATAATTGTCGACACTCAGCAGTTTGACCGAACATTTGGATTTTTGGAATGAAGAAAAAAACTACAAAAAAATCTATTTATCTTCTTAGTTCTTATTGTTTTTAACGAATTAGATTAAATTATTTTACACAACAATTACAGACGTTTGTGCCACACTGGCGACGAACAACAATTTAAAAGAGATATACTAGAAACTCAACATAATATTATGATAATCGAATGGAGAAGGTCGCAGTATGTCGGCGGCAACAGGGTGTGGCGCACAAACATTTTACAATATTGTTATAAGTTATAACTTTTTCTATAGTTTGTAATGTTTATAATAGTAAAATGGATAGTGATAATCATAATTTATCGATTATATTTAAGTACCTATAGGCAGTGGCGTATTTGGGGGGAGGGAGGTGTCCACGGTGTCTGGACACCCCCCAAACCAAAAAAAATTCAATCTTTAATATTGATAAATTTTAAAGGGAATTAGACAAACAGAAATATGTGGTTCGTTATGAACTATTTTAATATTATATAAAGTCCTACACTAATTCGGAAAGAAAATAAATTTAGTTTAAAATAATGTACTTATTATCCTATTATATTTTTAATTATTTATAAAACTGTTATTCTTATAGCACCACTGATATCGAATGTAACAAACAAAATATATAGTAATAATTATTAAATTATTGTGACCGATGATGATAACTATATAGGTACTAATGTATATTAATATGTTTAAATAATATTATGTTATTAATTTATTATCATCCTATTACAATATACATGCAATTTATATTTTTATCTTGCGGCTCCGTGCCTTCATGTGTCTGTGTTACTAGTTTTTCCAGCCGGAATTTGTGTTGTGTTTATTTAGATATTAATATATTATACAATGATGTTTTTTTTGTTTTTTTTTATTAATACGTTGGATCTTAAATATCCATGTAGATTTATTTTAAACATATTATTTTTTATTAATTGAATTTGAATCATTTTTCATTTAATCGTCGTCGAAGAAACAAGGCACATAAAATATACATTGAAATAGTGATATTATCATATTCTTCGTCTTGAATTTATTATTTAAATTAATTTATATTATACTTTAAAGTGTATTTATTATTTTCTATTTTCTATTTTAAAAATTATTATTTGCTTTTATCTTTATTTTTAAATTAAAATTATGTTTACAGTATGTATTTTATACATGTATGATTTAAGTTACATAAAAATTACTACTTTTAATTAAATAAATAAAAAATGTTTCATTACAATATTTGAAGAGTATATTATGAACTTAGTGGTAGTTTATATGTTACGATCAAAGTGTATAAATTGGGCATTGTAATACAGTGCCCGGGCATTGTGCACAATGCTCGTCATATTTGGGCAAAGTTGAATCTGATTTTGATTTGAGAGAAATATTGCAACCAATTAACAAATAAGTATTTACCTATATTATCTAGACACCCCCCCTTCCCCCCCCCAAAAAAAAACATACAAAATACGCCATTGCCTATAGGTAAAATATATAATATGCCACCTAGGACAAATATTTAAGCATAATGTGTTATTTATTTATTTCATTTAGGTTACCTATATCATATCATATTTTGAAAATACCTACCTATTTTAATTGAAGTATAAAATATATTGAATTTTTTCAGTTCAATTTTAAGATGTTTTTCCATAAAAACTAGCTTATATGAGGTGTCATGATGAAAAAAATGCACTGTGCTAGTTGGGAACGTTGGAAATCAGCGTTAGTTATTTTTGACATTATTGCGAGAGATCCTAATTCCCAAGGTAAATGATATCATAGACTGAACAGATATGAATAGCGACTGTAAAGACGTTTCTAATATATTGTTTCCCTGTCTATTCATACAACAGTTTCCGACGTTGACCTATTATGTCTGGAATTCTATGAGCTGAGCGAAGCGGCCGCTATCAGTGGACACCTTGAGTGTCTTTAGTACTCACACGCCCGGCAAAAGCAAAGCGGTGTGTCAATACGCCGTGGCCAACGGTCTGTTGGATTGTCTAAGGTACGCACACGAGAACAGTTGTCGGTGGGAGTGTGGGACGAGTTGGCGTGTGATCTGTAGGCTAATGGCCATCCTCAACAGCTTACGTTACGCCTGTAACACTGGTCAGGACACTACATCTGGACAGTGCCGCATTAAGCCAAATTGCCGCCCCGGGGCAATATAAAATTTGCCGCCTCTATATATTTAAAAAAAATATCATATGATTTTCACCTCTCTTTTTTCGCTATCATAAACACAGCAGAATTATATTTTAATACGTTTCTCCGTTAGTTTTAAAATATTAAAGAGTTACCTAGTAAGTACTTAGTAACCTATATATACTTAATTTATACTTAATTTTTCTTTTTAAACATATTATTTATTAAATATTCATAATACAATTAATTAGAATTATAATTAAAAATTAAAAATAGTAAATTAAAATACATTTTTATTCAACTTATATTAATTTTTTTCTTGATTTCAAAACTGCAAATTTATGTATTATGTCCGACCAATCAATCTGTTGTAAAATATCGCTTTCTATATTTAATATGGATAATGATGACATCTTTTCATCAACTAAAGCAGACCTTAGATAATTTTTTATTCTTTTTAATACAGAAAATGACCGTTCTCCACTTGCATTGGATGAAGCCATACAACAAAATATTCGCAATACTATTTCTACCTACATTTGGAAATGTTGTCAAAAGGGCAGAATTTGTGAGGCATTTTAAAAGACTTATAAAAGATGATTTATCTTCTTTTGAAAACAAATTAAGAATATTTTTAAATTGTACCAGTTCTTCTATGAATGTCTCGTTTAAATCTTCAGGATATATTTTCACTAGGTTTTTAGCTTTTTCACGTATTCCGTTAGTATCCAATGTATCTAATTTTAATATAAATCCAAAATTATTATTTATATCAGTGTAGGACAGTTTTCTTTCACGTAAATTCACAACTAGCCTGTCAATAATAACATAGAATACTTCACATTTCATTTTTTGTTCTCCTTCCAATAATTCATCGTTACTTTCAGTTTCATCAAAAAACTTCTTTCTCTTTTTTTGTCTCACGCCATCCCAGGAAAATAATTGTTTTGAACACATCGTTTTTGCTTGTTCTAAGTACACATCAAATCTTTCTCTAAAGTCTTCCACATATTTTTCTAAAGATTCGTACAGTGTAACAACTGTGGCTAAGTCTATATCTATAGACTGTAAACTTATACTTGTTGCGTTAAATCTTTGAAGTATAGGTGTCCACATACAAATCATAAAACAAAAATTTAAACTCTCAATTTTATTTTTAATTGAACGAGCTTCGTGTCTTGTATCTTTTTTTTGTCCTTCGTCATCACAAATAGTAGTTAAAGCACTGAGTACTTGTGCATAACCATTAAACATTGCTTTACATACATCGTACCTGGATGACCAACGAGTTGAACATAGTTTTTTTATTTTGACACAACCTGGATTATTTTCGATAATATTAGTCAAAATATTCCATCTGAATGTTGAAACAGAAAAGAAATTATAGATTGCTTGACATATAAAAAAAAATGTTGTGCCTTCTTGAGTTGTATCTGCAGCATTGGAACCAATTAAATTCAAAGAATGTGCTGAACATGGCACAAAAAAGGCTGTCGACGAATAGTTTTTAATTCGAGTCTGTAATCCGTTATAAACACCAGACATATTAGACGCATTATCGTATGATTGGCCTCTACAAAACTTCAAATCTATATTAAGTTCACAAAATTTTTTAAGTAATGCTTGCTCCATGTCCGATCCTTTATGTCCAACGGAGGGAATAAAACCAAGAAAACGTTCCACCGGTGAACCTTCATTTGAAATATACCTTACGGCGACTGTGAGTTGATCTCGTGTTGTTACATCAGGAGTCGAGTCAACTATAAGTGAAAAATATTTTCTCTCTTTAATTTCGGACACAATTTTATCTATTACAGTATCACTCATTAAAGATATAAACTCATCACATATATTGGAAGATAAGTATGACACGTTCCCCTTTCCTTTATTTCCATAATTAGCTATATGTGCAGACAAAAAAGGATCGAATTTAGCCACTAGTTCCAGGCAACCAAGATAGTTTCCGTTTTGTTTTGAACCAAAGTTATGACTATTTCCTCTAAAAGCTAAGCCTCTAGATGCTAAAAAGGAAACAGTTTCAACGACTCTATATAAAACATTTTTCCAATAAGAAATTTCATTTTCAATATTTATTTTTAGTTCTAAGTCTATGACACCACGGTCTTTCTTGATTCTAGAAAACCAGATTCTAACTGATTCAGCATGAGTTTTACTAGTCTCATGTTCTTGTAGAGATTCATTACATTTTTTCCAGTTTATAAAACCTTCGTTTTTATTTCCGAAAACAGTTGGTTTAGGCGAGAAAAGCAAGCACTGGAAACAAAATAACGCGTTTTTTGAAGGAGAATATAAAACCCATTCTCTTAGTTTCTTTTCACCATTCTGAAGTTTTCTCATAAAATTATCAGGAGTTAGACGTCTACTTATATTACCAAACATTCGTTTTGTTTCTGCAAATGGTATAGTTGATAAATCTATCTTCGGAGGATTCGCAAGTAAGAAATCAATGGAATCTAAATTTAAGTTCCATTTTACTGGATCGGGTCCGGGAATTTGTGATTGGTCATTAAAATCATAAACAGTGATTTCTGCCTAAATAAAACGGAAACATTTTTGTTTTAAAACTGTGACTCGTGAGACATAGATGTCAGATATTTGATTTAATAGATAGTCTTATAAAAGATATAGCAATAGAAGCTCTTAACATAATATTTTATGAGTGAAAAAATATTATAAATAAAATAATATAATATTATTATTAGGTATTTAAAAAAATCTGACTATCCGTATTTAGAAGTAAATTTTATTAAGTATATTTTTTATATCTATACCTGTAGACTATGTGGCTGCGTAATAATTTCCGTAACTTTCGTATCATCGGTTGTATTCAATGGTATTTCAATTTTAGAAATATCAGTTGGTAAACACGTTTTAGATTGAGAATATTCCTCTGTGGGAATCGATTCCGGCTATAACCAATGAAAATATTTAGATAAGTTCATATCTGATTTAAAAAAAATAATTTATACAAAAATAAATACTTACACTTCTTACAATTCTAGTAGGGAAAAAAGAATGAACTTTTGGAATTTTCTGAAGTAGTTCTTCGTTATTTTTCTTTTTTTCTTTTGCTGCTTTTTGGTAAGCTGCACCACTTAATTTAATTCGCTTACCAGACATAGTATAATATAGTATTCAATAACATAAATTTAACAAACACAACACTGTTGTCTACCGAAATTGCGTCGAGACTGTGGTCGTCGACAGACGACAGTCGATGATAAGATTACTAAAATGATCGTCAAATACGTATTTTTGCGATTATTATTAGATCATACAGCCCGCATAGCCCGCAACTGCAAACAGGCGACAGCTCTTCGATGTGATTGAGTCACTCGCCGAAAATTAAAAGCTATAGATAACACAGACACACAACTGTGATGTATTTAGTTATTATTGAATCGTTGATAGATAAAATTATTACTGGTATTAATATTTTTAATATAATAATAATTATTTTAAAAATTTAATACGAAATTCGTAACGGAGAACGTACAATATTATAATATGATATATTTTCTAAAAATCTGCCGCCCCCCAAATCACCTTAAAATTGCCGCCCCGGGGCAATTGCCCCCCCCCCTTGCCCCCCGTTAAATGCGGCTCTGCATCTGGACGTCACCTCAACTGTTTGACGGTAGTCCGTTGTCGGAACAGACGTGTACAGATGCTGTATTCAACAGTAACCTTGTCTGTCACTAACAACTGTTGTCCACAGACTACAAGACGTGCGAGTTAGCCGCAGCTTTAGGGCACGTCCACCTCCTACATAATGCACTCAACAACGATAATCTGTGAGGTGTGTAGCCGCATCTTCCGCTTACCCATCGTATTATTATTATTCCACAAGTAATAAACAGTCATAAACTTAAAACATGACCCATACAATATATATTTATAATTTTTTAGGAAGATTTGTCAATTATTTATTTCATATGTCCCCGCCATCACCTCATCATTGTCAAAAATGTGCCACTTAGAAGACGGTTGTCTGTACGGACCACAGAATTCCAGTATTGAAACCTCCAAGACGAAACACTATCTGATGACAAACTAATTTCAGAAACGTTTTTATTCGTTTTATTCTTGTAATGGAGGTATGATTAGAAATTAAATGTTAAATAAAAACTAGCACATTTAAAAACAATTTTTATATTTAATTATTGTAATAAGGTTGCAAAATATCCAAGTAAAATCCAAATCTACTTTGTTTTCTCATAGTATGATAAAAAGGTGTTCAATTAATTTTACATGCCTGTCAGCTGAAGTCGACGGGCTACTCTTTTGAATTCTTCCTTGCATAAATATGGCACTGGTTACGATATAACACTCATAATAATATATTATGCAGTATTATACTTATACAGTATAGATCGATTGTATTAAAAGTCTTTTCGAAAGTCTTTACTTATACATTATGGAATACAATTTAAATTTAAAAAAAAATTCAAATGTCTATCATCTATAATAATTACAGCTCAAAAAGAGTCAAACTCTGTTTTGAATAAAGTTATTGGTAGATAATGCTAAACATTAGGTTTTAATAATATTATTAACCTGTTTATTTTTTACTTATTTTTAACATAGATAATAGTATATTCGTTATTATTGAAATGTTAATTAAGAAAAATGATGTTTTGTAATCTATGTGTTAAATTTGAATAATAAGTCAATAACTAATCATTACATACAATAAACGGATTTAAATTGAGAGAGTCTATCAATCAATACAATTAGCTAAGTTTATTTTATTATGTACGGGAACATAGGGAAAGACCGATTAGTAAAGTAAATATCTTTATATTAAACGTAATTGAAATAGTTCATTTTTAATTATATGATTACACCATAGGTGTATCTAAAATCTTATTATGACATTTCATACCAACATCTTTTATGTTTTATCGACATTTTTTTTTTTTTGACACTTTTTATAAATGTCTAAAATTGTCGATACTAAGGAAAAATCGTGTTCAAATAGGGTAAAAACAATTTAGTATAATAATACTAGGTTACGACAAAAATAAATTATTTACAACAAATTGCATATCTCAAAAAATTTAAAATTATTAAAAACAAAACAATTTGCATTTAAATGATGACTGTTCAATTCAGTACTAAAGTTTTTACTTTTTTTATACATGGATCATGGATGTACTTAAATTATTAATAAAACATATTAAAACACTCTTGAAAATTAAAATTTAAAATAAACAATACCTTTTGTTCAGTTTTATTCTAATTTTAGTTTTAAATTTGATGACAATTTCAGAATTTAGGTTTTTTAAATATTTTCTTCTTCTCCAGAGCATTACAGGTGTGCCCACTGAGTAAATTTTTAGCGGCAGTTCTAATTTTTATTTGACTCTAGGTAAGTGTAACTGCAGTACAAACAATTAGTGGTGTCTTCAGTATCGCTTAAAATACAGCTTATCTTAAGGTTTTTTTGTTTTTGGACTGTTTTATACTTTTGTTTCTAGAATAAAATAAATAAATATGTTTATTAGGTAAGATTTTATTCATGGAGAACATATATAAAGCTAAATGGGCAAAACCGATAATGTTGTCAAAATTGACATCTAAATTACATTTTTTTTTTTTGATAAAACCTGATCTTTGAGTTTTAGGTGCAAATTTCATGGTTTTTACATCAGTATGGTTAATTAGGTGAAAATGGAAACATTTTTTTTTTTTGAATGTATTGTTTTAATATTAATTATTGTTTGTCATTTATTTATAACGTTAAACACAAGTAAAATAATATTAAACATCAAAATTGTGTAATGCTTAAATAGCTGAAAATAATATAATAATAATAAAAAAATCAGTACATTTACTTAAACATTTAATATACTCGTAAATCGTAATAATATTATATACCTAGTTGATTGCATTTTGAGTCACACAAAAAAAATTGGTTTTTTTTGAAAATTGGATTCACATAATTTCAGTAACAAAAATTTAATTCCTGATAATTTAAAAAAAAACTGGAAATTTTACTACCCCTCCCTCAAAATATACAAGGATACCGAAACCAATCTGCAAGTTGAAAACCCAAACATTTTTTTTTCACTAACAACTATTAAATTCATACTTAGTTATTGTATGTACAGTATAGTTGTATTTAGCTAAGTACCTAATTACCATTTCCATTAGAATTTGACTTACTTTTCTCTAGGTAAACAATTTTAGTTGTACTGCTAAATTTGAAAATCAGTCTTGAACATTCAATCGTTAAAATGGCAATAAATTTTATAATTTATACTATATTTTACTGTCTTAACATATTTAGATTGAGATTGTCCATTTTGTTTTCTTTTAAACTTGAATTTCAATGAATAGTATTATTTTAAATTATTCAATTATAACAGTCAAATCACAGATATATAAGATTATAATATCATATAAAAATTGGATCAACAAATACAAATGTATTTTTTTTATTAATTCAATACACTGGTATCTTATAACTTTTTTAATAAATATGGAATAAAAAATGTTTCTGTACCATATTTTATTCTTCAAAAAGAATTATGAATTAATTTTGTTTCTAAGCAAGTAATAATAATTGTAACTATAATGTGTAACAAATCATGTAATTTGATTTATTTTTATTTCATAATTTCATAACTTATTTTGATGAAATGTGAAAGATCAAGTTGGACTATTTCTACTTCTGTAAAAATTCTTAACATTGATTATATTTAAGAGGATGTCAGCGCACCATTTGTTTTCTCTTTTTGGCCCACGCGTGATATGCATAAACTACATTTACGCAGAATCATTTTTTCTGTGTTTGTAAATAATCTTAGAGTAAAATATAATATTTTTGAGGGAATGTCATATTGATTTTATATTTTATTGGAATTTGACTTTGTATTCGACTTTCAAAATAAACAAAAAAATGTTGTACATTTAAATGATGTTTAAATTGTTTTGAGAAAATGTTTAGACAAATCGATATGTCATTCCCTCAAAAATATTGTTCCCTATCTTTTTTGTAATGGGTGATTTTACTCTAAGATTACTTAAAAACATAGAAAATGATTCTGCGTAAATCCGTTTTGTCTATGTTGCGCGAGGACCAAAGAGAGAAAACAAATAGTGCGCTGACATCCTCTTAACTGATTATATTTAATTGTAATAAAATTACTATTACTTGTAGTCAGGTACTCAGGTTATGGAGTAAAGTTGTATGTACATTGTGTAATAAACATTAATTTTTTTAAATCTGAATATTTAATTTTTAGGTATAATATTTTGTTGTAGGTAACATTAATTATGTTATTAATTATTGTATGTTTTAATTTGCATAAAAAGAAGTGAGCTATAGTATAGTTTTGTTACAAATAAGTCTAATACTAGTACTTTTCCATTTAGACATTTAAATAAAACTTGACTACCTTAGGCATTTTTTTTTTTTATAACAAACTTAATTGTTTATAATTCTTTACATATATGATTTGATTACAGAAATGCGAGTAAAGTATTTTAGTAAAAATATGCAGATATATTTTCAGGTGTTAAATAATAATACTTTTGTATATAATATGTCCATTTAAAAATATGGTACGTCATATAATGCCAGACACCAGTATCTCTAAGTTAATACTTACCTATATCACAACTTATGATGCATTAATTTTCACTGTTTTTTTTTACTTTTTTTCTGAAGTCCCATACGACTATATTATGAGTCATTGCACACGGGATGATTTTATACATCTACGTCACTGCCGTAGCCCTTAGTAGATAGCACTGACATAAATTGTATGATAATTAGGCATTTATAATTTATTGCGTTCTATATTAAATACGTTTAGAATCTAGGATTTGGCACGCACCCTGAGTGAGCTTTTTTACTTGTTTTTATAATTTTATTTGGTACCTATATAAATGTCTACGAGTTTAATATGAAATATCATTAGTCAGTAATTGTGTATCGTTTAAACCATAAACTAACAGAACTATACAAAGTTTTTTCATAATTATTTTAGATGGAAATTGTAACGCCACGGAATTTTGAGCCTATTTTATTAAAAATACTACTTATCATCATACTCCCCAAATCCAATGAATCATTAATATTGTGTTTATAATTTATATTGTCATGCACGCGTATTATTATTATGTAAACCACATTGTTATGCAATATATGACCCCCAACCATCACACAAAGCAGTTTCCACCGCGTTGATGTCGCACTAGCTACTATAGACCGGCAAGGGCAGTACATTTTCGGCCCGGCCCTAAAGTAGTTCTAACCACAAAAAAAGCCCGGCCCGGTCCACACATTTTATCCTCAAGCCCGGCCCGACATATTTTTTTGACGCTAGTGCATGAGGTTTTGTTAAAAAAAAGTCCAATCCAGTCTGAGGTTTTTTTTGTAAGACTGTTTTAAAAATGTAAAATTTCCACACGAAATATTTTAATGATAATAATAATGATAACTGGCGTTATTTTTTAAATTATAATTATTTATTGTCCAAGAAAAATCCTTAAAAATCCTTGATTTATTATTCGAAGTCTGGCCCGACCCGATCCGACAACTTGTACCAAACAATAGCCTTGGCCCTGTCCGGAATATAATTCCAAGGCTTAAAAAGCCCGGTCCAACCCTTTATTTCATTTTGAAGGCCCGAACCGGTCCAATGTTACTACGGGCCGGGCTTTTTGAGGACTAGGTCGTGCCGGCCTGGCCCTTGCAGGTTTTTACAGTAGTTACCCGCTGCCACCGTTGAGCATCGTTGTAGCGACCACCACTAGTGAGTACCGACAGGACAACCTGTTCCCCAAAATGTAAAGAATGTACCTACAAAAGTACGACTTGACGACACTAACCTGCCCACTCCAACGACAGTCTACACCCCCACGGCCGACGACCAGACACCGACGCCAACTTTATCATGAAAGGAAGGAGTAGAGATTTGTCCACGATTATTTACGTAAGCCTAAACGCTCAGTGTATCATGGAATGGTAATTAAATCAAACAAATAAAAAAAAACCCCTCTGAAAATCATCAACATTTTGGTGTCAAGGTGGCTATGCAGTAAGTTGAACGACTATAGTAAACCCAAAAAGATTAGTATATTACGCATTATTATTTCATAATGCTTATTGGAATATATTACTTATTACCGATCTTTGTACTACGAGATTATTGTTATTATTATATTACATTATTATTAATTTTACTTTTAATTATATGCAATTTGATTCTCACATACTGTAAAAGCTTTCTTTCCTCTATGAAATTATATTGTAACTGTTATATTTGTACATACTTTTTGTAAATGGAGTTTTTTTTCTCCGTAAATAAATAAATAAATAAATAAATAATTATAAATTATACACGAGTTATGGTAGATAAAGCCATAAAGGTAGGTATAAATATGCAATAGGCGTAAAAGCCGAAATAGAGATCATAGGTGAAAACAACAGGTTGTTTTTATCTATTTTACATAATAATGCAAATCAGCTATATTGGAGCGTAGAATTAGAGTATTAGAATATCACGCCACTAGACGTCATTGTTAGAACCCGCATAAATACGGGTAGAGCACCTACTATTATTTAGAAGATAGTCAGCACTGCTCGATAGCGTAACGCGCTTACGACAGTGTGCTTAAGGATTTTTATGTTTAAATTATAATTATTAATAAACTGTTTTACTTTATTGCTAACAAAACAAGTGTAAGTGTTTAATTAATTTCAATACCTATCTTTCTCAACACACATCTCAAGGCTGACGACTACTTGCTACGTCGTTAAATAATTAAAGTGGTATAGACCGCCGTGTCTTACACAGCGCACACCACATAAATGGTGTCAGGTACTCAGGTGTGTTTGGGTTTTAAAATCGAATGAAATAAAATTGATTTTTCAATATATAAGTAATTTGAGACCCACCCACGAACCACGTTCAAATCAGTCAAGAGATTCACGCCGAATTGAGTAAAAACATTTTGGTTTCAATCCAGCCGAAACAGTCAGTTCAAGGGATAACGTCCACGGAACACAGTGCAAGACAGCAGAGCTTGTTCACGGAGTGCAGTCCAGGATAACGGAATTTTAAAGACGAAGCCAAGCAGTTTTAAGGACGAATTCGTTCAACCTCCAGCAGCATGAATAATATGTGTAAGTTATTATTATTAATATATATCATGTCGAATCTGCTAAGAGTTAAGAGTAGTTCATAGTAAATGTTTACGAGGAGTAAAGGACAAAGTGAGGACGACCCAGCGTTAGCACCAGTGCCTGATAAGTCAGACTCTGTACTAACCGACTCATTCAATTCAGGAAGTAACGAAAGTGCAACAAGTGTAGCTAGTCATAGGCGTGTCCAGACCTCATTCGCAGTTCATGCACAACCGTGGAATATCCAGGGGAGAGAAAAACTACACCCCCTCCCCCGCAAATACAAAATTCTGTTAGGGTATTGGGATATGACCCCCCGAATTTAAAGATTTTAATTTAATTTTTTTAATTTAGATCAAATTTTGCAGGTCATGCCTGTGCATGACAGGCAAGACCCGTGGACACGCCTATGTAGCTAGTACTATAGGGATATTGGTATAGATTTAAATAAAACCCTGAGAGGTAGCATACTTGAATACTTGATACAACTAACATTGATTTTATAACAGCGTTAAGATTTCTTCCGGAATTTGTTGGGGGGAGTGAGACCGATCTAGCATCATTTATCTCACAATGCGAATACGTATTTTCAAAAATACCCGAAACAATGAAATCTGATATTTTAGGTGCAGTACTCATAAAACTTAAGGGGAAGGCATTTAATGCAATAAGACATCGGGAAATTAATTCATTTTAAGAATTAAAAGCTCATTTAGGAACAATTTTTAGTACGTCACACTCACTACAATATTTACATGGGCAATTAAATGGAATACAAATGGGTCAATATGAATCTATAAAGGATTTTGCGCAACGTATCGAAAAAGCGTACCATGAATTAACACGGGCATTAACCATAGGGAAAAATATAGCCGAAGATAAAATATACGCACAATCGGTTCAAGAAAACGCGCTAAGTGTTTTTATCGAAAATATACAGAGTCCTATTCAAACAATACTTCTTTCACGAAATGTTCAAAGTTTCGAGGAGGCGGTATTATACTTGCAATAGAACAGGAAGCAGTTTTGTCTAAAAAGAAACCTCTAGTTAAGAGAGAATGAAAATAATTTTCAGAATAAGACGCGAAATAATTTTAAAAATAATTTTAATAAAACTAAGGATCGACCGGGTCTTGATAATTCAATGATAAAATGTTTTCGGTGCGACCGAATGGGTCACTACGCTATAATGAGTGTAAAACTTTGGAACAAAATATTATAAAAAAAGAATATACAGGGCAAATAAAATTTTGCAAATATTGTAAATTAAAAAATCATGACATCAGCGAGTGTCGGAAATTGAAAGAAAGAACAAATACTGAGGGGGAACCTTCAGGCAGTCCGGGCAGTTCGTTTCAAACGATTAGTGAGATAAAAAATAATGTGCGCATAATTACGCCAATTAATGTGGAACATATTATCTGTAGGTCTAAAGACTTTATACCTAGTACCTACCACCTGGTAAATTTTTAATAGATAGCGGTGCGGACATGAATATAATTAAATTATAGATATTAAAAGGGTATTCAGTAGTAAATAAAGCGAAAAAACGTCATATCAAAGGTATAAGTGCCACTACTATTTTTACTATAGGAACCGTGTATTAATAAATGAGTAATAAATAAGTAAATCAAATTAAAAATACATCTATTCTATCTCTATAATTTATTTACTTTGCGAGAATTTATTTTATTTATAAATTAATAATTAAGACCTTTTTACAAAACAAATGTAGTAACATTTGTAATGGAAATTTATTAAATATTCCAGTTATGAACGGACATGTTTATTTGTCGCAATAAATTCTAGCGAAGTAAATTAATTATTGAGATACTTAGAATTTATTAATTATATCACATCTCTATAATGATAAAGTTTTATAAATGACTGTTTTTTTTTTTTTACTTAATAATTTTTTCCACGGAGTTAGACGAAGTATTTTTTTGGGATATCAATAGTTTTTTTTTGTAACATATTTTTATGAGTTGAGCGTAAATCCACAATAATTTTTTATGAGCGTTTAAACTTAAATCACGAAAATTAGCAAATTATATTATATAGTTAGAAATTCATAACAAATTTTCTATTTATATCTAAGATTTAAAAATTGAATACAAGATTCCTTACAAGTTTGTCTACCTTTATCAAAAAAAAATGTATACCGGAAAGTCAAATTAAATTTTTATGAGCGTTTGAAGTTTAAATTTTTACAACATTAGATATTCACTCGATTTCTTTTTTAGCGATTTTCTTATTTTGTTGTAATTCAAAAATGAATTACTGTAAACACTTGAAATTTACAACAAATATTTCATCAATTCATATACTTGATAAAATGTTCAAAATATTTTCACTCGTTTTAAGCTGTCGACGGACATTTTCAATTTTCATTTTTTTTCATTTTTTTCTTCTATAAAATATATCATTAAAATTATATTGGTTGGTTCAAAAGCATGAAAATTGAAAATAAGACTTTTGATATATTGAGACAATAGCAGTTGAAAAATATTAAAAACACATTGACACGTATTTTTTTTATAAGCATCATTCAAAGTTAAAATGTTGACCATATTTATTAAATTAAAAATTAAAAATGATTGTGTAGTTAAAAATGTATAGAATTTTCAATTGTTATAGTTAAGGATTGAAAATTTAAAACAAAGTCCCTTTTAAGCAATTAAAAAATCTAAAATATATATGAATACAGTTATTTTTTACACATATTTTAAGTTCAAATTTGGATAAGATTGCATGTTAACTCAAAGAATACTTTATCATTTTGTTGTAATTCGGTTCCAAAACAGTTCAATATTACATAATTATATTTAATATTTTTCCAGCATCACTGATAATTTAAGAATAATATTAATTGAACTTACCGGCTACCATATAAATAATAAGTAATAACAATATAAAATATCCTAGACTGACAAACCGTCTCCGCTCAGAATCGTTTTTCGTATACAATATTACAATGATATATCATTGAATTCAAATTTAATACCATCCATTACAGTGACCTCATTGACACCTAATGTACAGCAGAGTGACATCCACTTACCCGCTTTTTTTTTTGTTCAATTTTTGTTTTGCATTATTATAATATTCACATCTTTACCCCCTCGAGGACATCGCTCAAAATGTATTGAATCATAGATGGACCATGGTAATTCTTGTTGATACACTTTTAAAAAAATGGAATGTAATTATTAAATAGGTATCTATTTAATATATTTTGTAGTAACAATTACAAACAAATAACACTTGGTTATTATACATTACGGAGCGGCGGCGAAAATGAATGTCATTACTGAATATTAGTATTTACAATTTACTATTTGTATAGTACCATTGATTATAAATACTAGTATTTATAATCAATGATAGTACCTATGTTATTGTTTATTGCGATAAGCGGAGGCGTAGGCAACGGCGAAAACCGCTGCCCAGTGTACGACGTATATACATAGAGGAGGTAATACTGTCCCTGGCGCTGCAACGTCAAACGTTACAACTAAAAGCGGTCGAGCACAATATCTTTTTGCCTCAAAAATACTTAACTTTTTTGCTAATATATTCGTTATTATTCAACCAATTTTTTTAAAAATGGCAGAAGTATAATCCGCATATAATGCCCGATCTATTGATACCACAAACGGACCAATCTGTCTATTCGTTAGGTCTGTACGCCTGGCTAAAGAAAATGGGAAAATTTACACACATTCAATGTGCAAACTCTGGCTCGTGTAATGTACTACGGTTATGACCGTTCCGCTTTTATTTTTTTACCTAGCTTCTACCGTTGCACTGCATAAAATATTAAAAAAATAATAAATTATATTTTATTTGCTGAACTTATATTAATTTTTTCCCATGGTTAAATAACAGGAAATTGTTGGTCGTTTCCCTTTTATTGTATTAAAATAATTAACCTATTTAACCTTGCAACAAAAAAAATCATTTTTTTTATACCTTAGTATAATATTAGAAATGAAAACTAAATCGTTCGTCTATTCAAAAAAATGATCCGATCACTCCTATGTCAAATAGCGATCGTACGTATATGCCTCAGTGGTGCGTAGGATTTTACGCGGTACAATATGTTTATATGGTGCATTCATACATACAAAATATAAGACTGAATTAATTTCTGTGACGATATTATAATGTCATTATCATTTATCATTATTGACATTAAAAGTTATTTATATCATATTAGATAATTCCATTTGAATAACAAACTAGGATGTATATGATATTATCAACTGTCATATTTGTCATTCTTCAGCCGAAAAAAATATTAAAATATAAAATGAATACTGAGTTACACTAATCTTATTCAAATTTATTTACTACAATTAATTTGGTGCTCAAATTTATTCAAATATTTTATTTGCTGTGTTTTTCTTTAAAACCTACGTATATTCCATTATTTTCAGTGTACTTATTTCGAATAGCTTGTACAACACATGCTGGAATACATACACAATTTCCTATGAAATTAAGTATTAACGATACAATTAATAATTACTAATTAATAATAAGTACAGTCGTATAGATAAATTAGAAATTACGTGTTTATAAAACTCTATGTGAATATCTACCGCTTAAAATAATACGGCAGCACGAATCCGTGCGCACCAGTGTTACGTCACGCGTATAAGTACGATCGCTATTAGACACAGGAGTAATCGTATCATTTTTTTGAAAAGACGAACAATTTAGTTTTTATTTTTTATATTATACTAATTAATAAAAAAAAATGATTTTTTTTTGTTTCACATGGTCCTTTAATAAAATATGATTATAATTTATTTTTGAAATAAAAACATGGTGTCAAATAATAGGTCTCATACTAAATCTATTGATTAATTTTATACATTTAATAAACTGTAACTAATTTAATTGTATAATACTTATATAGTAGTTTGAATAGTAATTGTATACAAACAGTTACTTATATAAATAATTTTTTGCTCAAATTATGTTACAATTTGCTTACATTATATTATACAACTATTACTATACATTATAAGTTAGTTATTTTTAGGCAGTGAATTCATCAAACTCAAAAAAATACAGATTGATAAATAAAGATTTTAGAGCATTGATATAATCATAGCGAGTATATTATATATTACAGGTATTACTACCTACATATTATTATTAAAAAAAATGTTTTTTATTACTTATTATCATATTTTAATATAACATTAAGAGTTGAACGCAAATGATAAAACAAAGAAAACTAATATTAATTTAATTGCACTGTGTTTATTCTAGTTACTATTAAATTAGATTTTACTATACGTATTATATTTGAACAAGTAATAATTCAATGAATACAAATCAAGCTATGTTACAAAACAGTTTTTATGATCTATATATTGGGACATACATTTAGTTTTTATTTTACATTAAATTTCTAATCATACCTCCATTACAAGAATAAAACGAATAAAAACGTTTCTGAAATTAGTTTACCATCAGATAGTGGGTCGTATTGGAGGTTAAAATACTGAAATTCTGTGGTCCGTACAGACAACCGTCTTCTAGGTGGCTCATTTTTGACAATGAAGAGGTAATGGCGGGGTCATGAAATTAATAATTGACAGATCTTAATAAAAAATTATAAATTTATATTTGTATGGGTCATGTTTCAAGTCTATGACTGTTTATTACTTGTGGAACAATAATAATACGATGGGTGAGGTTAGAAAGATGCGGCTGGCGGCTACACACCTCACAGACTAATAGACTATCGTTGTTGAGTGCATTATGTAGGAGGATGACGTGCTCTGAAGCTGCGGCTAACTCGCATGTCTTGCAGTCCCGTGGACAACAGTTGTTTTGGACATACTGCAGACAGACAAGATTACTATGCAGTTGAATGCAGCATCTGTACACGTCTGTTCCGTCAACGTATGCTACCGTTTTCGTGGGCATAGCGCAAACAGTTGCAGAGGTGAACTCCAGATGCAGTGTCCTGACCAGTGTTACAGGCGTAACGTAAGCTGTTGAGGATGGCCTCCAGATCACACGCCGCCGACTCGTCGCACACTCCCGCCGACAACCGTTCTCGTGGGCGTACCTTAGATAATCCAACTGACCGTCGGCCACGGCGTATTGACACACCGCTTTGTCATAAGAAAAGCCCCGGCGTGTGAATACTGTATATGCACTCGAGGTGTCCACTGGCAGTGGCCTCTTCGTCCAGTGACACGTGGAGTGCCCGAAACATTGTCAAAAACTGTTGTATGAATAGATGATATATATAGACACAAACGTCCGAAATGGTTTTTGAAAACAATACGTTTATGATCTATTATGTATAGTATAAGTATTTCTTTCGTAAAATACGTATGATATAAAATCATAGAGTGATTGGTATTTAGTTTTCTTTTTCCGAAACCCCAAATAGGTATATTATATTGTTTTTGAATAAATCTCGACTATCATTTAATTTTTTACATAATATTAAAATTCATAATAATTACTCGAATCATTTTCGACGTTTGAGGATCCGATTTTTACCATATCGTTTATTGTTTTCGAAATAATAACTCAAACTTGCGAATAAAAACGACAGATGTATATATTTGAATTGGAATTTTGACACACTAACCTTTTACGCTTTTCACATAGAAATCAATGTTAAGTATATTGGTATCAATGTATTTGTAAATTTATTTTTAAATGTATCAAGAAAAGAAACATGTGCCACTATGATGGTCTCACTGCAGTACACGTTATAGAAATGTAGATTAATAAACATAATAAATAATAAAAATTAAATTTTAAATTTTAAAAAATATAGAAATAATTAAATAAATAATAAACAGCTGTTTATAGTACGGATGATTACAAGAAAAAAATAATAACCAATGCTAATTCTATTGTTTTCAATACTTTTTTTGAGTACAATCATAGCTTTAAATTCCAGAGAATTCTATTCAATTAATATCATGATGGCTTAATTAATTAACTGTTGCTATTATACCTAATATTTAAAATAACGAAAAAATATTTTGTTTATAATTGTTTTTTATTCTTATGTATTCTTATATACATAATATACAAAATAGACCATATATTTTCATATTCTTGTAGTTTATAATAATGATTGGGTTTTATATAATATTTTGTTCATCCGTTATAAACATTTGTTCTGCGACCGTTGTCAATTACGATCTATTAGTTGGTGAAATGTCATTTTACAACCGCACACTGGCTTTTGCATTCACTCAAAATGAAAAACATGGAACAGAGATATTACAGATAATTGAAAATTTTATGGTGCCGTGGCACGGCGGTACTTTAGCTAACGAAAAAAATTCGGTAAATGAATGCATCACAAAGTCCAAAATTTTTACATACTCAGTAATGATAATATGCAAAATCAACCGCTTTGGGATTTTTATCGCTGTTGTGACCATGATTATGAGTTTTCCGTGTTTATTTTATCTGAAGATAAAAAGTACAATAAATAGAAAACAAAAATTGAACAGCATTTGCTAAGAATCTAAATCAAAAACATTTGAAACCATAAGATCATGACACTGTACCTAATGATACATTTATTATTTATGTAACAATATATTCTATGGGCCTTTAAATTTTGTAAGTTTATAAATAAGTATTTATATAGATGATTATTATATGGTATGTTTCTCATTGAAAATCAATTATTATTGTTAATATATGGATTAATCGGTCGTAATTTTATAAACAGAAACATAAGTGGTGATAAATTCAAAACTCAATATTACTTACAACACTTATTTATTGTTGAGATGGAAATTATTTTTCTATTATTGGGCTGCAAAAGAAGATAATTATAAGTATAATACTCTAATGCTTATAATACTATTTTTATTTGAATTAATACTTAGGTACTTTTATATATATTTAGGCTAATTACCTATAACTTACATAAACATAATATGAGTATAGGTATACAGTATACTATAAGTTTAAATATTTCCTCGGGTAAGACATCGTTTAGTTAATAATTTTAAATGGTGGTTATATAACAGTTTGCGGTGGACTTTTTGAACAATTAAAAACACAAATCTCTATATATATAAAGGAAAGAGTACTTAAGCAATAATCAACGCAGAGCCGAACGTATTTGTGTTATAGAATTTAAATTTTGAGGATAGATTAAAATTATAATGTCAAGTACCACTAAGAAAGGATTTTTCAAAATTTTGATTTTAAAGGGTTGAAATCGGCAAAAATAAATTGTTTACGTATAAATATTAAATTGTATATCTGTATACACACTTAGTATTTACCAGCGACCTGTGGGTTTCCATAGAGACTTGCAGCCATAACTTTTTGTCCGTCTAACTATGTGTTTGATCGGCGTGTAGATATGAATTTGTTCCAAGGAGTAAAATTCTACAATATATATATATCTATGAATATAAAAATAAATCCCTATTTCCGTTGGTCAAGGCATCACGCTTATCATTTAAGACAGATCCATCTCTTCTATCTATGATATAAAACAGTTAATTTATACTTTCTTAGTGCTCATTTCACAGTGGAATCAATTGGAAGATTAATGAAAAATTTTTCAGTGAGTGTTTTGATAAGTGTTTGTTCATCGTGGTTAGTTTAAGCAATGTCAAACAAACTTAAGTCACCCGCGGGCCGCCGTGCCATACAATATGCCATATGTATATTATGAGTATACAATTTGCAAGTTTATTTTAATTAATAACTCATTTTCCTCTCAACTTTCTTAATGTTTTTGGTAGAACTTGTTATTTATTTTTATTTTTTGGTTGCCATTGGTTAATCTGGCAGATCAGGTTTAAGAATGCATCAAATCGAACTTAAGTACATTGCCTACCAAGGTGGCTGTTAGTTACACCTAAAGCCGCTCATCGGCATGTACACAATCAAAATAATTAATAAAATTAAAATTAAACATATTATTAATATAGAGTGTGCACCTAGTGGGGTCCGCAAGATTGGTCTACCTGATAATATAGTGCTCACATTATCACAAGCGATGAGTCTCACATAGAGTTGGAATTTTTAAAGGGCAACGAAGTGCAACAGATCAGCTAGAAAAGATATAATAATTATATAATAGATCTTTGTTTCGACAAGACACGATGACAGTTAATTTGTCTACAGACGATCGTAAGTACGAAGCAATGGCTGCATCCGCTATATTTATGACGAAGGAATACTTGCCAAAATTGTAAACTACAAACTAACATAACATTTTTATTAAGTTAAAAGTTGTATGGAAAACACTGAATAGCTCAATTAGTACACCAATTATTATGTTATCGAAAAATAAACTAACTTTTCTTATCGATATGCGATAAACGTGTTTTACTATACAAGTTATAATTATAACTATAGAATCATTTTTTAATAACAACATCAACATGCGTATAGAATCATTAGAATCATTTGTAAACATTATTAAACTATTATTTTTATTTTATTTATAATTCAGCTTCTACTATTTAGAACTTAATAGCATTTAGTAAAATATATTTTTCCTTCTTTAAAACAACAATGTGTGTTTATTTATGAATTTAATTTTGATATTGCAAAGGTTTGCTAAAGTAAGCTAAGTTAAGCTAAAATAATGAAAAATGTTATTTTATTTTAAATTTAGTCAATATTGAATGAGCTACAAATTAAACTTACATACAACAATATACGATAATATTGACAATGTGCTTATAAATTGTCAAATCAGTCACGGTGGTTTTAATTATTGTATGAACTAAACAAAATAAACATTTTAAAAACAAATCATTAAAAAAAAAAATTTTTAATTATTGAGGAACGATTTAGTTCCTTTATATCAAGATGAATGTGAACTAATTTCTTTTCAAAGGGACTTCCCAAATTTCAAGTACTGATTGGGATTTGGAACTCAATTTTTCGGTAAGCTCTAGGTCCGAGTCGAACCGTTCCATCACGTACGACCTGGCACTCCGATGCCGATGACAGTCGACGTATTTCACCCGCGTTCGTTCTCGTGCCCATACACCTGTCCAATCATCCGTGATAGCGCTGGACCTCCACCACGGTAATGCCATGACGTAGTGTCCGCCACATACTTCGCACTTGCACTTGGACCTACCTCCAAACAATCAACTACCTATATATTATATTAAACAATCTAATGTTTATACGAAATACGAATAAAACCGACTAAAAATGTACTGCAACAACTGGTTTGTATCACAAATCTTGTCCAAACCGTTGGCGACACGAGGGAAAGCATTGTATTACGAAATCCTTATAGTAATTAGAACTATACCACTGTTTGATTATCATTTTGATGATACCAAATTATATTGATAATCATATGGTCGTCACCAATGACAAGTGACCATTCACCGCACGGTACCACACAAAGATTGCAGTCAGTTATCAACACTTTTTTAGTTGTTTTTCAGCATTCTCTCCTCCTTATCAAACCTTGGCATTTGGCCCATTCACCTTCATTATCAATAAAATGTTTAATAATTATTGCTATTCCTTCATACCTTAATACCTTATTCAGTAATCCATCAATCATAACCAATCTGCTGACTGACCGCGGGATCGTACTTCATCGGGCGGACGGTGGTGGATACTATTGTTGATTACAAGTATTACTTAACGCTACCTAGGTGTACCTATATTCGCGTTTCTCAGTTTTCCTGGATTATATCAACGTCCCACGTTCTAGAGCAAACGTCCGGTTCCCACACACATTTTAGACTACTTAGATACGTGGCGACTAGCGACCGACATGGTGAGTACTGATATGGTATATACCTCACACAAAATATTGTTACGCATGTTCCGTTGAAGGTTGTATTAGGTTTATATTCTGGTTCAGCAATTCTTGATTGTAGATCGGTTTAAGTGAACTTGAGACAAAATCTGAACCCAGAGCACATAATACGGTATATTTTTTGGCAAAACATTGGTATAATATTGATTAGTCCAGGTCCAGCTCACTTGTTTTCTATTCTTAAATAGAGACTAGAGTTGATATAGAATGTTGCTATTTTTTGTCGTTGTTGTTGTTAGTTAGTAAGTTGTATCTTTCTCATGTAAGAATTAATAAATTTAATAAAATTAAATACATTTATTTATTTATTTCAGCAAAGTCAATATCATTATTTCAATACAATAATCAAATTACAAAAATTAAATTATTACAATAATAGTGATAAGAGCTGATACGTATACCAACTGAGCAAGCTCGTTTCTGGTATACGGAGTTCCTGTACATATTATTTATATAATATAATAAAATAAAAATGTCATGTGTCTTATACAATTGAGAATGATGTATTTTACTTCTCTAAATACCATTATCTTATAATTGCATAACTAAACGATACTAATAGATAATCATTTATATTTACACATAGATACTTTTTAATAATTGATTTTTACACACATTCTCATCAAGGTCATTTACTATTTTAGTAATTTTATTTTTTATACAATTTTTGTTAGTTATATTTTTTACATTTTTTTTATTAGACTGATTTTCACATTCATACTTTATTAGACTCTTTACATATTACATCATTTCCGAAATTGTTGAATATAGTTTTGACCATATAATCGGGAGCACTTTTTGTACTGGATAATGATGTATAAGGTAATTTTATGTTATTACCTGTTCTACTGTCTATTATATCTGTATTATTAAGTATCTGCATTTGAATTGTTTTTATAAGTGTTTGTTTAATGTATAATTTATAGATTGATAGTATGTTAGTATTTTTAAAAATATCTATTGAAGGGTATGTTGGCGGTAACGAGTAGGCTACTTTTATAATAATTTTCTGGGCATTATATACCGATTTTATGTCTGTTCTGCTGGCGCCTTCCCAGCATGTTATACCATATAATAAAAGTAATGTCATATAAATTTGCTGTACAACTGATTTATTTAGAAAGCGAATTTTATAAAATAGAGAAATTAATCTCCGAATTTTATTTTTGATAAATTGTATATGCTCAGACCATTTCAACTCCTGATCCATTATGACTCCTAAATATTTAAATTGTTGTACCATTTTAAGTGGTTTAAAATTGCAGATTGATTGTTTTATTTATAACATTGATGTAATATGAAGTTCACTCCAACTGGAAGCTGTGATCGGTTTGTGACTATCGGCATACTTAACATTTAATAATTAATTATAATGCACCTACCAATACATTATCTATTTTTAAATTCAAACAATCTGAATCTAGAGCATACCATATGATACAGTAGAAGCTTCTAATTAGGAACACGTATGAAGGATACAGTCATGTTTTTGAAACACAATGTCTTGGGTTATACCGGTTATATATTAAAAGATTGTAAATCAATTAGATTATTGGAACAATTAAGGCCATTACATGGTCTTATGTTGTTAAAATCGCTACTGAAACTTATTGGATCAAACCATTTGGCCTAATACTCACCCACTGATGTTTTTTATGCAACCGTGACTGGGCTTTATTTTTGAGCTGTTCGGAACACATACACTCTCGATAGTGACAGAGCCAAAAGGGCAAAGAGCGATTCACAATTATGTGTTGCACCAGTATGAACAAGGAGCAATAACATCGATAAATACATTATATTTTTCATGACATAAAATACCAATATTTTTTAGAAATAATTGGTTAATTGACACACTTCACCTTGATTCAAAAGTGTTTCTAATAAACGGCATCTACCGTTATATATTTTGATGAAATACTGTAGTATCTATACTACCTATCCCAATTCTATTAATGTCTTTGATTTATAATATATGTATATTTTATTACCAAATATGTAACATAATTGTTTATGATGCAATTCAAATACTTAGTATTGAAACAATTATTTTATACAAAGAAATTAAAATCATTTTAATGGTTTTTTTTACTCAAAAAGTAAGATTATATTTAATATACCAGAATGTTTTCCAGTATGCCACTGTGGTGTTGTATCTATATTTTATAGCTATACATCATAAATAATACTTTTAATCATAATTTCATACATAAAGCATTATCTATTTTTTTTCAAAGCACTTGCTATTTTTTATTTTTTAATATTTGCTTGTAATAGAAAATTCATTTCTAATCTTTTAAAGATGAAAACAATATTTAATTATACTTGTATATATTTCAGTCTATAGCCGAATTCTTTGATGGCCTTCCGTCCTTTAAAGAAGGGAATTTTTCCCATTTCAAACCAAGAAATTGTGAAAGCAGGAAAATATCAACATACATAGCAACAAAAGATCAACCTTCCGATCAAAGTTTGTAGTAATTCTATTATTTTATAGTAAATTATACCCTATTCTAAAAGAGAAGGTACTTTAATAAGTACCTGTGCATGAACTTAACCTACCTCCATTCACAGTAAATTCACTCATCAATATGGTCAACGGTTTAAGTCCAACGTAGGAGGGGAGGACTCATGTCACATGCATTTGTGAATGAAATCTATTAATTTATGTGTCTTTTCTTCTTGAATAGAATTTTGGTGTTCTTTGTAAAATTGAATTAGTAGTGTCTTTCTTATATAGTTAATGAATAACATTATGATAATACCTATAATAATTCAAAATATTAAAATATGTATGGATAGATTATATATTTTTTATTTTCACTTTTTTTTCTAATACTTACCTAATAAATATGTGTTGAGAACTGTTAATTTTAACTTAATTTGTATACATTGTAGAAGAAAAAAATAAGAATTTCTGTAATATATGAATGTTATTTAATATAAGCCTACAATATCTTGTTTTAAAATTAAAATTTTTTTTTTTTAATTTCAGTTATTGTTAATGACAATTCTCATAAATTACTCGAGTCTGTGCATAAACATTGGGATAGAAAGGTAAATGTATAATTCAACATACTAACATGCTAACTGGTTTTAAATTATATGATCTTATTTTAACATATTATAATACTATTTGATATATTTATAAAATTAAAAAAAAAATACCTACTGTTCTTACATTAAATTGGATATAATCAATGATAAAATATTCAAACAATAAGAGAACATTATATAATCAATGATTTTTTTACTGGTAGATCTAATTTATGTAAGACTAGTTATTTCAAAAAACTATTTTTTTTTTTTGAAAGTATTTTTTACGTAATTATTAGTGGTAAAAGAAAAAAAATTTCTAATTTCATATTTGAGCACTTTTATGTATAAAATCTGATTTTGAACAAGTAATGAGCTTAAAGTATTTACAATTTAGATGTATCCCTGGTATTCTCAAAAATATCCATTACTTAGCTTATTTTAATTATAAATACTTACAAATTAAGACTCACAAACTAGTTGTCCAAAATTTGATTTGTATAGATCATAATACTCGGAATAATAAGCTGTTTCGGAATATAAAGTTAAAAATATATCATACCATTCAAAGGAGTAGAACACTTTTGAAAATAATAAGACAAATAATTGTTTCTAAAAATGTTCATTTTTAACTCGTGGTTAAGTATATTTTATTTAGCTATGATTAAACTATAAAAAAAAATTTTGAATTTTCTGAAATAAAAAGTGTCTTAAATAATCGTATAATCTATACATTAAGCCATAACAGTATAGGTTATTATTAATAATTTATTAGTAATAACTTATTGCTCATCACTAGAGAATGGATGTTTATGCATTGATCATAGTTTTTTGTAACATCTAAATTAATACAAAGCAAGATAGAAATTTGTTTCATCACTCAAAGAATTCAAAATTATCAATTTAGTTTTGCATATTTGTTCGATTTTTACTTGCTTGATCATATTTTATCTTTATCATGCTCTTAGTGCAGATTTATTGCCGTCAGCAGATTTAACATTGATTTTTATTAATTAGGTGGTGTTATAGCCTATAAAGTATTAGACAAATCTGAGCCCACCCTGCCCGGCCCCCTTAATCCGTGTTTGCTGTTCTAAATGTTTGACAAATAAAATAAGTTGAAATAAAGAATTTTATTGATGCATATTTTTAATTTTTTTGTAGCATAAACATCCACTCTACTTACCACTTGTAAGGATTTCCAAGCATAAATTAATAAACTATTTTCATCAACTTTTAAGTTGTAACAATGTAGACTTTTCAAATGTAATGATTCAATTAATAGCTGCTTGTAATTACTTAACTTTTATATTAATTCAGAATATAATAAATTAACAACAAAATCACAGAAATATTACTTTGTTTTTCAGATAGCCATAGTTATATATTTAATTTTTTTTTTTTTAATTTTAATATGTTAATTTGTACCTTTTATATTAACTAATTATACATAAAATATAAGTTTGTTCTTTTTTTAATTCCGTTATCCTTTTTTATATTATTATAAATAATTGACAAATCTAATGTTAGTTACACTAATATTTATGTTGTTTATCAATATATACTATTTATATTTTAGCATGGATGTATAAAAAGGGCATTAGAAAAAAGTGAAGAATCTGGCTCAACTCGAAAACGTGCAAAACTAACTATCAATTGACTTTTTCTTACGATAAAATGATTCCAATGCAAATACCTAATATTTTTTTTAACTTAAATTCCTGATACGACTCAAATATTTTTATGGAAAACAAAATTCAATACATTTCTAATTATGTTGACATGTCATATAAGTGTATTATGGTATGTTAAGGTGGACTCCTTTTTGAACATTCTAAATGCACAATACAAAAGAATAAAACAAGAGTACATATTTGTATTTAGCTTATACCATGTCATTTTATGTTAAAATTTATAAGCTCAATGTAATTGAATTAGGGTTGCCATTCGTCCCGATTTCGCCGGGACACTACCGGTTTTTACTACAGAGTCCCGATATTTTTCATTTCCCGGCCGGGAAGTGGATAAGTACCGGTTTCTTAAAATAAGTCCCGAATTGTTCACGTGTGAAATGTGAATAACAAATAATAAATAATTGTCGGAAATTTCTGAGATAGCCGAGGACCGATTTAAATCATTTAAACAGAATAATATTGATTATTCTATGTTATTAAAAATTGTAGAATTTGTATTTGCATTGCCTGGATCTAACGCTGCAGTAGAGAGATATTTTCATTGATGAACAGTTGTTGGACAAAGTCACGAGGTAATTTATGCATCAATACAATAGAAGCTACTTTAGTCATTAAGACTAATTTGGAAAATAAACCATGCCAAAAATTTTAAGAAGACATTTAGAAAAATAAAGATTTGCTCATCCGAGTTCATAAAACTGCAAAATATTCAACAACAAATCCAAAATCAGAAGCTTCTGGATCTCATACATGAAAAAAATCGAAAAATGAAGTTAGATGAAATCGATAATGAATAATGATGCATATTTAAACAATACATATATTAGTAAATAAGTAAGACCACTCTGTTTTAAATTAAAAATTGTGTACCTAATTAATTTTTTTAGATAATTTAAAATTATATTTATGAATAATATAATAATAATACTATTATTACATTTTGTGCTATTTCTAATTTTTGGCTTTTTTATTTATTATAAAATATTATAATATAATAAAAATATTAAATAACGTTGGACTAAAAAAGGTATTATTAAAAATTCCAAAGAATGTATTGTGGGGGGGGGGAGGTATTATAGTGTCCCGACTTGTATTTTTGTATAAATGGCAACCCTAAATTGAATGGTTATTCAGTGTTAAAAATAAATAAATTAATGATTTGGGTAAAGAATATTGTACAAAATTCCATATTTTATACATTCTAGTAAAACCAATGTGTGTTGTTTTTTTGTGTTGCAAATTAGATATAAAAGTGAATTTACCTATTATAAAATTTTAAAGAATGAATATATTATTATTATATTATTAAATTAGAATTTATTTTTTAATCATTCCTACTAAAAAGATGGTATTTTTTGGGTTTTTATTGATATTTTAACTTTTAAGTGGTTTATGAGCATTCTAAAATTGTAATTACATTTACTTTTTAAGATAGAAACACAATATTAGTTTTTATTAATAATAATTTGATATATTTTTTATTATTTGATATTTTTACCTTTAAAAGATAGAGACTAGTGTACAACTCTTGTTTGTGTGACGTTTTCATAATAATTAAAACTGTATGGACTACAATAATATTGTACATAACATGTTTGTTTATTGCTTTATAAAGTCTTATTGCTATATCATATAGCCTTAGCCTATATCCATTAAAACTAAAGCATATATTATTATAAGTAACGTCTTGTTATCCTTTAGTGTTATACCAATATAGTGTACTAGCTATCCCATCTGGCATTGTCCAGGCAAATGTTATTTAAAAAAAGATGTATATGCAATATTCATACAAGGAATTGAATGTTTTGGTGCCGTTGCGTATCCGGTGTTTTTTATTGTATGTAAAAGCCAATAAGTGTAAAATTGAAAACCTGATTGAGTTTCTAGCAAGACAGTAACATTAAGTGAAAATCAATTTACCTGCAATTAAGTCACTTAGAAAGGCACTCCGTGGACAATATTCAAACAGTAATCTCCCTTTGGACACACAATGAGGAACTACAATATTCCAAATTTCAAGTTAATAAATTTTGGCATTATGTGAAAAATTAAGTAAATGCGTTAAAACTGGGTTTTTATATAATTTTACTGGACAGACGGTACCACTGTTGTATTCTCACAACTCCTATTTCCTTTAGAGGTTATATTTCCAAAATTCCTTCCTTAGCGGATGTCTTGATAGCCATATCCGTATGCCAAATTTCAGCCTGTTCCATCTAGTGGTTTGAGCTGTGCTTCAAGCCTTCAACTGATCAGTCAGTTAGTCACATTATCGTTTTATTTATACATATAAAGAGATGAAATTTTAAAATCTACTGTAGTTTTTATACTTCTTAGCAAAATTGATTATTTTTAAACTAAATACTTTGCCAAACACTATAAACGAATAGCAACTAGAAAACATACATATTCACTATTCAGATTTGTTTGAAATAAAAATATAAGTCCAATGTATTATGAGGAAAATTTTAATTTGTTTTGGGTTGAAGTCTGGCCTATACCTCGTGGGGTACAATAAGATTGACTTGTATAGACACTGTACGGTAGCACTTCATGGACAAATATTTCACTAATAGAAGGGAACATCAAAACACACTCTTAAGTAACATGTATAGGATACAGTGGTTTCTTTTATTTAACAAAATAAAATAGTAAATTAATATTGCATTTAATGACTAGGTTAGGGATAATTAAATACAGTATTCTACTTGATAATAATTTGTGATCGTAAAAACTGCACACGATAACATATTATTTAATATCAATTATCATCTCTTATTCAGTAGATTTATTCTCTAAATTTTGTTACCTAGCTAAAAGTAATTTGTTCTTATAAGTTTTCATTGCTTAACTTTATTATATTACATACAAATCATAATAAAAAACAAAAAAAATATAAAATGTGTAATGTACCTAGTGGCTAGTGTTGTGTATAGTATCATATTATAAATTATATAAATTATAAAATTAAAGATGAATACAACTTTTTCAGCACTTTGTGTATTCAATTTTTATCATATCACAATCAGCATAATATTTTTTTGATGTACAATACACTCACAGTTTTAGTAAACAAAAGTAGTGAATTATATTTTTTCCCAGTAAAAAAACAATAATATACAGTGAAACCTCTGAATAGCGGACACTCTCGGTCTCCGAAATTTTGTCCGCTATTTAGAGGAAAACATTTTTTTCAATAGATAAATAAATTCAATAATTTTATTTTATATTATTTTTACATTAATTAAATAGGTACACGATAAAAATAAAAACTAACATTTATTTTCTGAATAAAATCTGTTACTTTAGTTTGTTTACTAATGGCAGGCGTAATTAATTCGTGTGTTAGGGCATTTTTTAATTTCACTTTGTTTAAGTACAATGAACTATTCTGTATCTCGATAGAAGAAATATATTTACGTATGCCTTCTACTGCTAGCAATGCCAAAACGTTCGTATATTGGCATCATAAACACAACTAAACGCACATAGAACAATGCATTAGTTACAATATTTCGTTGACGCGATAAAGTGACTGAACGGAAAAAAAAAGATTTTCATATACAGTTTAATAATGTACACATAAGATAATTTAATAATTGAGGTTTTTATTCTGGTATTCCAATATAATTCATGATTTAAGATAAAAATTATTAATATCAGTGTCATAAAAATGTCCGTTATTTAGAGTGTCCGGTATTTAGAGGTTTTCCTATACATAAATAGTAAAAATGTCCCCGTCCCCGAAAAAACGTCCGCTATTTGGAGGTGTCCGCTATTTAGAGGTGTCCGTTTAGGGAGGTTTCACTGTATACAACCTGTACAATTGTGCACAATTAGCATATTTGATAAAGGTTACACAATACATGAAATACGCGATAAGAAGCCACTCACCAGTGGCAATTGACTGGATGTTGTATGAATCTAACTATATATTATATAGGTATAATGATTTTTTATTTATTTATTTTTTTTTCTTCTTTCATATTAGTTCGCGAACAAGTCACGGCACCAGCTCCTTTTTAAATGATGGCTGGGGTTGCCAGGTAATATTTGGATGGATAGGTTTTTAATGAGTGGGTTTTAGTGTTTGGNGAGAGAAATTTTTCTAATCTAAATATCTCAATCATGTGATCTAAATATATTATTTGTATTTTTTTTGTGCTATACCTATAATATTTACCTACTTTATTAATTTATTTTACTTTGTATAATTTAAAAGAGTTAAATTAATACACCATTTGTATTATATTATGGTTTTAATATAAACAGGTTAATTATATTTATTATAATTACTATAATTAAGTCAAATATAAAAATAATTCTCATCCTATAGAAATATAACTAAGTCACAAGTTGTAATGAACTTGGTTTGTCATAACAATGAGTAAAACATTGTTTTTACCTTTCAATGTGTTGTGTATAAATAATAATAGTTTGCAAAATCAACAATAATTTCATTAATTGTTCATACTTGTTTGTACATCAATTTTAAATATAATAAAAGGATTGTGAAATATGGATATAAATAAATCAGTGTGTTGGTTTGTGAAAACTAGAGCGCAGATTTATATGTATTAAAAATCAACTAAATATGAGCTGAAAAATCTTAAATATGCATAAAAAATTAGCAAAAAAAATTTATTTTTTTAACATTTAACTAATTCAATAAATTAAAAAAATTATCAAACATAACAATGATTACTTTTCTTAACTTTCATTATTTTGTACATAGTTATAACAATTTACAAAGGTTGATTTTTCAGTCCTCTAGTCCTGATTCCCTGTACCAGTAGGTCTAGAATACGAAATGAAATTTCTAGGATCTCTTGATGCCCAAATATTAATTCTTCTTTCACATTTTGGCATAAAATCTTCTTTGGGTTGGATTCTCTGACTATGTTGAGGCTGCAGACTGTAAGGATTATTATGTACAATGTTTGAAAACCTTTGATCTTGTTCCCACTGTTTAGGATGTTTCCATTGATCAGATTGTTTTATATTCCACTGGTTTTCATTAAAATTTGGTTTATCATTACTCCACGATTGGGAAGTTTGTTTCCATTGGTATGTAACATATGGTACATTTTGTTGGTAAAAATGCATTGGTAGAAGTGGTGGTGGTAAGAGTACAGGATATTTTTGATCTTGGTGTGATTTAGATTTTTCATCACCTTCACTCAAATCCACATCAACACTTCCTACAGTATCTTTAACATCATTGTCACTCAAATCCATATCAACAATTTCTAAATTATCTTTTAGCGGACTACTGACAGCTTCTATAAGCAAATTTGGTGGTGAAGATGGTACAAGAATATCACAAAATGCTTGGCAATCAGCATCAACAGATACCGTTAATGAATTCATACTAGTAGGATGTGTGGAACTATTGAAGTTTCTGTGTTCAATACAGGAAGTTTCATTTATTGTTTTTGGAGAAACTGTTTCATCACTATCTATTATTTTTGATGGTAAGACACAGTGATCAATTCCTGACTCTCCATCAGTTTTATTGATAATGTGAGTATTTTGATAGGAGATTTTCTCATGAAGAAGCGAAGATGCTGGCGTGTCATTGGTTGTCCAATCACTTTGTAGAGTTACATCGCAAGCTAAAAATGTTGGAAATACTTAATGATTTTTTCATGATTTGAAGCTAAAGTTTTTGCTCAATATTTTATACAAAACAATAAAATAAAAAAAAACTTATTTTTTCTTGCAAACATTTTTAAACATTGAACAACATAAGAAAACAAATATTTAAGAAAAACTATTTTAATGAAATGAAATTACCAGTTTGTGGAACATGAGATCCTGGCATAGTACTTTCATTTACAATTGATGACAAATTAGTAGGAGATACCATATTAATGGAGAATTCAGAAGTTATAAATTGATGAGTAGATGACATTGGAGTATGTTCATAAGCTTCATTACTACTTGCAGAATATGTAGTACTTTTATTATTGTTATTCATCTAAAAAAAATAAAAATAATTATACATATCATAGTACAATAAATGAATCATAAGTATATAAGTATTAATTAGCATACGATACCTTTGTTTGGTTAGGAAATGCAAAATATGATAAAGTCTCATCTGGGGGCAGTGATGGAGCATCATTTAGGAACTGATTGGTTAATGATTGTTTATCTTGATTTTTTATTGCTGGAAAATTCATAGAAGCTGGGCCATAAGGTTCTAAATAAAAGGTAATATTAGAAATAAACCAAATTAACATAATAAAAAAAAGTGATTTTAAGTACCTTGAACCGTAGTGAGCGCAGCAATATCAGTATCATTAATGGTATTTATCATGGAAGAATTCATAGTATATTTATCAGAGTTTAATACAGCATTATTGTTCATATTATGTATGTTTAAGTCTACAATAGAAACAGAAGATGCTGAAGGAGGTTGCCCATTAATGTGAGGTAAAGACATTGGATTTTTTATTGGCAAATAACTAACCAATAATTCCAATACACTTTTTAAAAGTTTTACTCTTTCAGTGTAGTTGAAATATTCCTGAAATAGTTTCTTATATAAGTTTTCTGTTATATCATATTAAAAACAAATATATTGGTTTTACTTGAGCAACAATTTTCATTTCTGTATTTTTTTTTTTATAATAAGATTTAGCAACTTCTATAGCATCTATTAGTTGGGCACGATCAATAATTTCTCGTTTTAAGCATTTAATATAACTTTCAATGTTTGACATATTATCATTAATTAATTCATGGCTCAATGTTCGATCTAAAAAAACATAAGTTTGTACATATTTTTAAAATGGATATTTATACATTTTAAAGAGAATAGGATAAGATTTTAAAGTAGCAGTATTATCATAATGTTATAAGTAGTTTTGAATTAATTAAGCCACTTCATTTAATTTTTAATAAATCTTTAAGTTTAGGTTATTTCCCTGATATTTGGAAAAAATCTTTTATCACACCAATACATAAATCAGGGGATAAACATAATGTTTCAAAATATAGGCCGATTTCTAAATTATCTCATATACCTAAAATATTTGAAGCAATTATAACTAAAAAATAACCAAAATAATGTCTTTATACATATGTAAAAACCAACATGGATTTAGACCAAAAATATCGATTTCGACTAATATATTACTTTTTCAGTCTAAGATACTTGATTCCCTTAATAACCATGCCCAATTAGACTCAATTTATACTGATTTCCAAAAGGCATTTGATAAAATAAACCACAGCCTACTTCTAAATAAATTAGTTTTATTCGGGATCCATGGTAGTTTTTTAGATTGGATAAAATCTTATATTAGCTCTCGTACTCAGGCAGTAAAAGTGTCTTTTAATATTTCAAAAGACTATTTAGTTATTTCTGGAGTGCCTCGAGGTTCTCATCTGGGCCCCCTCTTAATTATATTATTTATAAATGATCTACCTTCCATATTTAATAGCTCAGTGGAAGTTCTCTTTTTGCTGATGATGCAAAGATATTCTCAATAGTTAGAACTCCTGAAGATACTTTAAATTTACAATCAAATTTGGATAGGTTTGCAATTTAGAACCGTCATAATCACCTACCCTTAAATATAAGTAAATGTAGTGTTGTTACTTTTTCTTGATTAGATAATGCAATTTCTTATAATTATAAAATTGATAACTGTGTCAATTCTGTTAGAGACCGAGGAATCGCTATCGAAAGCAATATGTCCTTTTCTATACATATCAATACTATAGTTAAAAAAGCCATTGAAATGTTAGGGTTCATTAATAGAAGTATGAAAAATTTTAAAAATCTTAATACATTTAAAACATTATTCTTTTCTCTTGTCAGATCTCATCTCGAGTTTGGCTCTGTAGTCTGGTCTCCTAGTTATTCTTCATATAAAGAGGCGATTGAAAAAGTTGAGAATAAATGTTTAAAACTTATATGTTATAAATTGAAGATACCTACTTCCACCAGTTTGCAATACTCGGTTTTCGGATTTACAAGTAGTGAACTAAGAAGGAATGTTGCAGATATTATGTTCATATTTGATTTACTGAACGGTCTTATTGATTCCCCGGAATTGCTATCTATGATTGGTTTTATATCACCAAATTAGACTTACCCAAAACAATCTCAAAGTAACGAAACCAATCACTGACTCCCTAGAAGACACTCATTTCCCTCACTCAGACGTTATTAAAAACAGAATCCCTCTGATGGCCCCTTGGATATTCAACAACTATGTAAACAGTGAACTTAGCGAACTCGCTAAGAATGATACCCCACCCATTATCTTCAACCAACACCTACGTCCTACAATCAATCACTTCCGATCTCTGCGACCACACTGAAATATACACCGACGGCTCCAAAACGGATAACGGAGTTGGTGCTTTAGTAGTATTTAGAGACCACGTATCAATGCTGAGACTCCCCAATTTCTGCTCAATATACTCAGCGGAGGCAACGGAAATTTCTTACGCCCTAGACCTCATCAAAACAAGATGCATACTCAAAGCAGCTATACTAAGCGACTCGCTAAGTTCTTTAAGGAGCATCGAAAACTTCTTCGAATGAAATCGGCAGAAAAATTCAGAACCAACTGCATAACCTCACCAATTCCGGATACTCCATCATCTTGATATGGATCCCCAGCCACAGTCAAATCACGTGAAACGAGAGAGCCGACAGTGGCGGATCCAAGGGAGGGGTAAAAGGGTAAATACCCCCCCCCCCTTGAGCTTGTTATATTTAAATTTTATAAATGTATTTAAAAAAAAAATGTCGGTTGAATTTTTTCGTTTTGATAAAAAAAATTGTAAGAAATGTTGATAAACATGATATGGGTTGTCAGAATCAAACCACAACATAATATTTAGGTTATATTCAGCGTTACGTATCATTGCATATCGGTATGAACCGCTAGATTGTATTCCTCTATTATCTATTTACATTGTTCCACTGTGTCTTACCTATACATTTATTAATAGCTTATAACAGTTAACGGTTATAACGATAAAAACGTACCCACTACCCAAATGAATTATGATAAACTGTCAATCGGGATTTGGTATGACGGTTTACTACATGGTAACTACACTCGTTAAATGTTAAAACCACAAGTACACTAATAAATAATAATAAAATTCTATCTTATCTTTTTGTATGTATATCTACGATAAAATATCTTGTAGAGTTGTAGACTGTAGTCTTTAGATTTTCAGATTAGTTGTGTCCTACGCATCAAAGTCAGTGCGTGACGTGTATTATTATATTTCCATTCCGTATTTTCAATTTAATTTTGTCACGTAAAAATGTCCAAACGAAAGTCTAATCCTATTCTAGAAATGTTCAATAAAAAACAAAAAAATAATGAAAATGACGTTAATCACCTAGCCTCACACTCACCTGTAAAATCAGTAATAGATCAAGGTATTAATGAATTACTAAATCCGTAAAAAAAAAATATTGTTTATTAACTTATATTTGATATTAAAACTGTTAATAGAGATGCAATATGAAGATATTATAATTGAGTGTAAAGGTGATGAAGAAGAATTAAATGTAAGTAATTTATTACAACTCCATTCTGACAATCCTGAAAGTGTGAATAATGAATGTAATGATGTTGGTATTTTGTAGGAGTCAAAAACTATTTTCACTGATACCATAAAAAAACACTTGCTTACAAATCCATTTATTCCCCATCAAAATGATCCGCTACCATATTCTGAGCATTTAAAAAAAGGAAATACTGTAAAATATTATTTAAGATTTCATCATTTTCAAAGATTTACATGGATAATATACTCACCATTTAAAAAAGGAATTTATTGTAAATTTTGCACCATATTTGCTTTAAATAAACTAGTAGGATCTTATAAATGTAACAGCGAAGCAGGCTATTTAGTAAAATATCCTCTTATTTCCTTTTCTAAACTTATTGGTAAAGATGGAGCACTTATAAAACATGAAAATGCTATATATCATAAAAATTCAGTTGAAGCTTCAAAAGACTTTTTAAAAATGTACGATCGGCCAGAACTAGAAATAATTAATAGATTAGATGATCATAGATTAAAACAAATCAAGGAAAATCGTTCAAGATTATTACCAATCGTTGATACTATTATTACTATGGGTAAACAAAACATACCATTTAAAGGTCATAGAGATGACGGAAATTTGCTTGATAAACCTGAAAACTCCAGTATTACGAATGAAGGGAATTTTCGTGCTATTTTGAGAATGCATGTTAGAGCTGGAGATAACGAGTTAAAAAATCATTTGCAAAACAGTTCACAAACGGCCACTTATATTTCTAAAACTACACAAAATGAGTTGATTGATATTTGTGGGAAAATCATTTCAAATAAAATATTAAAACAAATTTCTGTTAATAAATTATATTCAATAATGTTTGATGAAACCACCGACATATCCCACATTTCCCAATTAAGTTTAGTATTAAGATATTTCAACAAAGATTCAGTCAGAGAAGATTTCATTTCCTTTGTTGATGTCCATCAAGTTAATTTCGAAAATAATGATGTTGAACCGAAAATAACTGGTACTTTGTTGGGAAAAACTGTTGTTAAAATAATGAACCAAAATGGATTGAACTTAGATTACTGTGTTGGTATTTGTACTGATACTTGTAGTGTCATGGCTTCAGAGCAAGCTGGTGCTGTTTCTGAAATAATGAAGCATACAAAGAATGCAGCCAGAGCTCTTTGCCGAAGTCATGCACTAAATTTGGTATTATCTAAGTCAGCAAATATTTCAAGTGTTAGAAACTGCTTTGGTACAATTAAAGAAATAATTGCTTTCTTCCATAGTTCAGCCAAAAGAAATTTTGTTCTCAAGCAAAAATTAGGTTCCGAGTTGAGTGGCTTATGTGATACAAGATGGGTAGAACGACACGAATCTTTAATGTTTTTTAATGATAATTTATTACAAATACTACAGGCTTTAGAATGTATAAGTACATGGGATGATGTGACTTCTTCTTCAAAATCACATTGCTTTATTCGTTGCTTAACATCTACTGACTTTATCGTCTCTGTAAAAATTACTAATTTAATTTTTACAATAACACATTCCCTAAGTAAAGCACTCCAAAAACAAAGTTTGAATGTGAACACTGCCACTGAGTTAATTAATAATACTAAACAAATTATACAGAATGAAAGATGCCAAGCAAATATTACATTTAATAGAATTTGGAAAACCATTCTAGACATTTCAGAAAAAATTAATATCGTTCCTTGTATGCCAAGACTATCAGTGAAACAAACTTGTAGGTCCAACATCTCATCTGATACAGTTGAAGATTATTATAGAAAAAATACGTTTATCCCATTATTAGATGCCATTATTACAGATTTCAACCAAAGATTTGAAAAAAATACTGTTCCAATAGAAATAGTTTTATCGTCTTTACTTCCAAAAAAAATATCTCAATTAGATACTGAAGAACTACAAAGAGTAACATCACATTTATGGGGAAAATATTCAGAATTACTAAGTACGAACATAAGTACTTACAACAACGAAGATATATTCAAGTCAGAAGTTGAACTATGGAAAGCCAAATGCAACAGTAATAATACAATGTACAACGTATTGGATAATGTAGAACTTTTGAAATTATGTGACGAAGACATCTATCCAAATTGTAATTTTTTAATTAAGATTTTGGTTGTTTTACCTGTGACAGTGTCATCGGCAGAGAGAAGTTTCTCTACCCTCAAAAGGTTAAAAGTCTGGTTGAGAAATAGAATGAGTGAAGAGAGATTAGTTGGATTAGCTCTGCTGAATGTACATAATGATATTGAAATCACGCCTGATGAAGTCATTGACCTGTTTGCCAAAAGTAAAAATAGAAAGCTAGACTTAATTCTGTAATTAAATTTAATATTTTATTTTTATAATTATTTTATTGACATATTATATACTATTGTGTAAAATGTACATTTATATGTAATCTTATTATATTTTTAATTTTTTTTTTGTATTTTTTTTTGTCGCTGTACCTACCAGATCTTTTAAATTAGTGTTTTTTTTAATTATAAAAATGTTGTCATTGATACCAGTTTGTAAGAATAAATTCTAAATGAATATTAAGAAGGAAATAATAAGTAATTAATGTTTATATTAATAAGTATGTTATTAAGTAGGTATGAATAGTATCTGATGGATATATTTTTATTACCCCCCCCTTGATGAATTTCTGGATCCGCCCCTGAGAGCCGATGAAAATGCTCGCTAAGCAATAACATCCCCTGACGCTATAAAACTTAATGGCTTTACTCTACACGACGCCAAATCTTTATCTAAAACAATCACAAGCAACATATGGCTTCGGGCTTGGAGACTAAGGTCACGTGTACATTGGCGAGCGGCGAGCGGCGAGCGTCGAGCGGCGCGTTAAGAAAAAAATTTAAGCCCATGTAATTAAATCGGAGTGTGTACATTGATTACTAGCGGCGAGCGGCAGTTACGAGCGGTAGCGACGTGTCACGTCGCGTCGCGTCACAGATCGAACATGTTCGAATTTTGACGCGCGTTGCTCTTGAAAATATACTATACTTATATCAGTTTACAGTTGTTATTTTACTTGTTAACAAGCAACATCACTCATGTCGAAGAAGACAAGTCAAAATACACGGGAAATTTTAATTTCCGAGGTGCAGACAAAACCAAGTCTTTGGGATGACACACATCCCGGATATAAAAATTGTGAAAGGAATAAAAAAATATGGGCAGAAATTGGAAAAATCGCTGGATTGACTGGTATTATACATTTTATAATATATTATAATATAATAAACTAATATTTATTTTCTTTAAATAATATGTATAATATTACAAATTACAATTAACTCTCGTTATGTCAAAGCTCAAGAGGACAGAAAAAAATAATATTAATTATTTCGGAGCACTACAGTTATTCATATCAATTATACATATTATATCCATCTTACATTTATTTACCTTTACCTCAACATTATTAAAAAGAATATATTTTTATTCTTAATTTCTTGTACACCGATAAAAAAAAAATAAAAATAAATGTACCAACAACATTGGACATGTTTTTTTGGATAATATTTTAATTCCACATATTACTAAAAATAATAATTAAAGCGTATTGGCAATACTACAATAAAAATATTAAATAAGATAAAATATTATAGATATAATATTCAATTTTACATAATAACCTACTGAATTTATATTTAAAAATAATCTACGAACGCATTTCTTATGTCTTTGGCTCTTTGAAGAGCATTTGCGCCTCTCGCTCGTTGAACCATTGTTTCATTTTCCCAAGTATTTCCTGTGCCAAGCATAATGTTGCAGTAATCTAAATCACTATTTCCATCTTTTTCCCTGATAATATTGTGTAATATACACATACATTTTATAATGATAATAGCTTTCTTTGAGCTGACTTCTATGTCTTTTCCAAGTAGTCTCCATTTAGCCCGCCGAAGTATACCAAAAGTGCACTCAATGCATTTGCGTGCTCTCGATAAATGATCGTTAAAATTTTCTGTAGCTGCATTTAAACCTCGAGAAGGAAATGGACGCATTAAGTATGGCTTTAACGGATATGCTTCGTCGCCAATTAACACATGAGGAACTTTAATATTTGTCCCCGGAAAATTTTTTTCTGGAGGCATATTAAATTTATCGTTGTCTATCAAATAAAATAATTCTGAAGATGCAAAAGTTCCACCATCACTCTGTTTTCCTCTTGCGCCAACTTCAATTGTTAAAAATTTTTTATCAGCATCAGCAACTCCTTGCAAAACCAAAGAAAAATATTTAAGATAGTTGAAGTGGCTTGATCCAGAATGGGAAGGACATTTAATTTGGCAATGTTTTCCGTCTATTGACCCAACGCAATTTGGAAATCCCCAACGTTTATAATAATCAATAGCCACTTTTTCCAGGTGTTCTTTTGTTGGTACTGGCATAAATTCATTAACAAGTTCTTCCCATATAGCTTGACAAGTCTCATGAATAATTTTAGCTATTGTGCAAGCACCCATTCGCATCGAAAAAGCCAAGTTTCGAAATGAAAGACCCGTTGATAAATATCTATATAAAACCATAAATTGATATGTTATAATATCTAAATAATAAATATTTTTTTTTTTAAGTAACGAGTTAATTTATTTAAAAGTCACGTTACTTATAGACCAGTCAAATTAGATTATCTTTATATAATTTTATTTTCAAAATATTTCACTTATTTTTAATCTATTTATAGGCATTTTAATTATTCGATTTTTAAAATTTTTTTTTTAAATGTTGAAAAAAAAATTCCGCATCGATAAAATACTTGAGAATTTAATAGAAGACTCCACCCGAGTTGTTCAGTTTTCTTACTGTCACTCAAAAATTATTAAAAAATGTAGGCACAATTTTTTTTATAAGCGTTTGAAGTGCAAATATTTACAAAATCATGATGAATATTTGCTAACTATTTTGTAGTTAAAAATGTATACCTATACATTTTACTATAAAAAGCTAAGAATTTAAATTTAACACTAGGTTGTCCATAAGTTAAGCTTAATTGTAAAAAAATTTGAGGATTATTCCATAAAAAAATTTTACGAGTGTTTACATTTTCGCGTAAAATAACGATTTACTATGCTCTATCAAACGAATTTTAACACACACATTATACTGACCTACTCTATAACTGAGGTCCACCCCACCCCTACTGTATACTTTTAGTACATAGTTCTAAAATAAGTGTATCGTTTAATGTAGGTATTTTACTCAGTCTCGTTTACAATTTTACAATTTACCTAGGTATTAGTAAATAATGAATAATATGTTTTTAAAACAGTGATTTTAAGGACTTAAAATTAAAATTTCAAAAATCAGGCTTCTTATTTCTTATGGAACCAGATATACTTCTCCTCTACAATTTTGTTAAGAGGTGTTTTTATGATAAAACCACTCAGTAACCCATTATTTTTTAGGACATGATGCAAAAGATAAATGGAAAAATTTAAAGGATAAGTTCAGGAAAGAATTGCAAAAAATACCAATAAGTCGTTCGGGTGACGGTGGTAGCGAATACAGAAGCAAATGGCCATTTTTTAATTCGATGATGTTTGTTAAAGACACTATTATACCTAGCAGTATGTCCGGAAACTTAAGCATTGAAGAAAATTCTCAAAAATCATTTTCTGGAGCTTCAGATAATGAAAGTTATATAGAAATAGTGGATACGCCATTAACTGCTGACGCTGAGGCTTTATCACCCTCCACGTCTATTTCTCAAACCACTTCTACTTCAAATTATTATACCAAACACTCAATAAATCCAAATATTAAAAAAAGACGTATTGAAAGAGACAATACTCAAAAAATTATAGAACTTGAAGAACAAAAAATTGCCATTTTACAAAAAGCACAAGAGAGTGAAAAAAAACCTGAAAATCCAGACGCTCAATTTCTATTAAGTCTTTTGCCTTATTTAAATGGATTGCAAGCACTAGAAAAACTGGAACTTAGAAGTGAAATACAAAATGCTGTGCTCAACGTTTATAGAAGAAAAAGCTATTCATCTAATAGTTATGCATGTAATCCAGAAGTATCACTCATACAAACCACATCATCTCAGCAACCAGTCCAAAGACAAATTTATCGGCCATATAATAATGAAGAAAATGTATCTTTACAAACAAGCGAGCAAACCCAATGGAATGTGCCGAACATGAACACAACCGTAGGTGTTGACATACTGAGTGGAAATATGTCATTAGATACTAATCAACATTTGTATAATGTTAATAACACACTAGGTTAACATTTTAAATACAATAGCAACACATATTATATCATAGTTAGTGCCCATTATGGCATTATGAAACAAAAGACTGTTTTTTTTTATTGTTATTAGCAATACATGGTATATAATGTTATAAGTTACTTTTTAATATGTTGTATATTTATAAGTTAAGAAGTTATGAGTCATAACTATTTATAAAGGTTGAATTATAATAATAACACATTTGTGGTGTTACATTGGATCCTTGTTTTATTATTTAAATATTTACTTACCTTATAGTTACGTATAATCTTTCAGCAGGTGATATTGGTTTTTTGAAGTTTGTGGTTTTCTTTTTAATACGATGACTGATTTTACATAAAATAAAATCATACGTCTCAACTGACATTCGTAAGTACTCGAAAAATCTCTCTGGTGATTTCCTTAAGTCATTATACAAGTGATGATACTCTCCATACATTTTTCTTCGGCGATTTATGGGATGAACAGCAACCCTTTTTTTTTTAAGTAACTTTTTACGTAAAAATGGATTATCCAAGATTAACGAGAGACGTTCTACTGTGAGGAACGACATTTTTTCGTAATAACACGCAAAATAATACGGTAATAACACGCACAGAACAGTCAAAATACAACTATGTACTGAAAACAAATTTATAAAAATATAGCATGCTGCTGATGAAAATAACGCGCCTCAATGTACACACGTTGCCGCTGGTCGCTCACCAAGCGTCACCGCCACCGACGCCGGCGCTTAACGCTCGCCGCTCGCCGCTCGCCAATGTACACGTGACCTAAGTTCTACAAAACACAATGAAAACAAACACACCACCCTAGCATGGCCCTCCCCACCGAACATATCAAGGAAAATAGAAACGGCAATCAACGGAATGCGAATTGGGCACTCATCGTTAACACATCAACATCTGATGAAGAGGGAAGACCCCCCCTATTTGTACAAGCAGTGGCACACAGCTCACCATCAAGCATATCAATACAGAATGCCGTCAGTTTGAGAGAGGAAAACGGGAAGCAGCAGTACCACACATTCTCGCCGAAGCCCTTCAGCCAGCCAACATTCAAAACACGATATCATTTATGATCAATTCTAATTTAATCAACCTTCTGTAAAATAATCTGTATATTAATATTAAGCAATTACCTTCCAATGTAACCCCATACATTTGTTGTAGCCAATGGCCCTAGATGCCGAGGCTTTTATTAATAATAAAAAAAAAACTACAAATCGTTATTTAAGAAAATCGAATCTGTTCCATGTACCATTTTATAAAAACAACTACAGTTCCGTATTTTTTTTCCCTAGAGCTCTATCATTATGTAATGCTATAGCCGAATGACATAGATTTCTTCTTTATGTCACGTGATTTATTTAAACAATAGGTATATTTAGGTTTAAATCTAGCAATAAATTAAATACCATTATTATTATTATTATTATTAAGATTAAGGCAAATATTAAAGTTGAAATGTGTTTATCTGTTGACCAAATTGTAAATTATTAAATCGTATAAATTAATTCATGTCATAAATTGTTAATTAATTATTATTCACTATTATTACTATTTTATTTTATTGTATTCATACTCATATTATTACTATCCTAATTATTGTTAACTCTTATATTGTAACTTAGTGTCATATTAAAACTTTATATACTTTCTGTACTATTAATACCAAAGGGTACCTACCCGTTTATAATGTATAAATAAAATAAATAAAAGAATAAAATTACATTTCTTCAAATCATATAAATATAAATCTCTGTAGACAAAAACATAGCATCTAAGGTCTCTATACCAAACTACAGTAATGTCATAGTACAAGAATATTACCTTTTAACATATTCTGTATAGTTTCTTCATTAGTAAAAGACAAGATAGCTTCTGTTAAATTTTTCATCTTCGAGCCATTAATCTGTTCCAGTTTAGCACAATAACGTATTTTAGTTTTTATTGCATCAATCTAAAAACAGTAATATATTTAACAGAACTACTTATTAATAACACTTTTAAGCAACTTCAAAAATTCTAATTTCACATTTTTAAAATGTATGTATAACAGTAAAAACTATTTTAAAATCAGTCATAAGTAATTATTAATAATATATAATATTCTGTAAGAAGTTAATATCAGCAGTACACTGTACACCATCAAATTAATAAAATTGTCAAGTAACTTGGAAGAAAACCATTAAAATACAACATACTTAAAATGGAATATGTTTCTATTTCAAACCAAAATTATATAGTATGCATTAAGAGTGATTAGTATTTTAGTTACCTGTACACAGGATGATAATTTCATTTAAGTAATTGAATTTACATAAAACTACATACTTATGTAAAAACAAAATTGTTATTTATATTTTTTACTAAGGATTTTTATTTTAAATTATGAAGAATTTCATATTATGTATATTTTTACAAAATGTCAACAAGTACAAATTGGAGCAAAAGCATTTTTATTAATAAAAACTGTTTTAAAGGAACTTCAGCTCACATTTGCTGTCTCTATCTTTAGCAAGTTTGCGTGTAGCAAAATCAATTTTGTGTTTTTAACTCTTAAGTTTAAACCCTACTATCAACGATAAGGTCAGATAAAAAACTAATTTGGGAATCTCAAAATATTTTGATGGTATTTAAATTATTATGTTTATATTGTTATGAGAATTTTAAAATTGTAATAGTTTACATTAATAGTTATAAAAATAACACATACTAGTTTAGCAACCTCTTAAGCATACATTTGGAGCAGAAGCAATTTTATGAAATTGTGCTACACTATGACAGTGTATAAACTGAGTGTCAAACTCATATATTTAGAACGCTTATAAACACAAAAAATATCAACTTGATATTTATCTAAGATAAGTATATAATTAAGATATTTCTTATGAAAAATTATAGTATATAGGTAATAAAAGAAAATTTTTAATAATTTTTGATTTTTGATCCAAAAAATTGAATACCTTAATAAATATTATGTACTTAGCCATCTTATAAAGGTTATTAATAGGGCTCGGATGTTTATGAAATTGCATATTTTTTTCTATTTGTCCAATTTAATGCTGACCTGGATACAAATTTTATTCATATTCTACTGAATCAAATAATACTATTTTTATTTTGCATATTTTTGCATATTTATAGTTTTGTATTTTAATTGCATATTTTGGGATTTTAAAAACAAAATTGCTTATTTTATTACATTTTTTTAAAAAATAATTTAAATTAACGAACTACAACATTTTACCAGTCAACATAACTAAATTAGAATCATCAGGACTGACTTTGCTCGAATCAATTGAAGTTGTCAACAAGAGAAACCCTCAAAATGGCTAATGGAAAAGTAGGAAAAGAAATTTACAACAAATTTCAGAACGTAATTGAAAAAATAAAGGATTTAAAACTTTGGTACAAATTTCAAAAATACATTCCGGTGGAGTTGATACTATGGAAGGAATAGAAGAAGATTTGAAGGTTGAGGATCTTGCATTTTTCAAATATGCTCTAATAACATCAGTTGATGTAGAACCACAGATATATAAAACAACTAGATAGCCGACTCGATCTTAATATTGAAGCAAATCCGCCATATGCGAAGCTGGCAATGTTTACATTATACACCTTATCACTGAAAATCATATCATAATTCATAATAACCACAAACAATTCAAAATTTCATACGTTTTTTAGTTTTTACTCGTTTTTGTGAAACCGACATTTTCAGTACGCTTTAATTTGTAATGTTATGAGTTTTAAATATTTTTATAAACTTTAATACCTACTTTTTATATTTATTTAATTATGGTAGCATCGTGTTCTGCACATGGCTGTGTAAACAGACAAACTAAAGACACTAAAAATCATTTTTTCACGTAAGTACTTCTTATATTAAAATAAATTACGTTGTTCAAACTATTTATCACAGACAACTGCTCTTTTACAGATTTCCATTGCGAAATCCTGAGCGCAATGCTAAGTGGATAAAAGCTGTTGAACGAAAAGGCTTTACTCCAACAAAAAATTCAAGATTGTGTGATAAACATTTTTTGAAAACTGATTTTAAAACACCAGTTGGTGGTACATATAAATTGTTATTGTGTGATAATGCTGTACCATCAATATTCAACATGACTGTTATTCAAACACCAACCAAAATATATCGATCAGAAACTTGTGAACCATCTACAAGTCAATTAACTACTTCAGAACTCTCTACATCAGTTCAAGATGAACCATTATGTCATACTCCAAAAAGACATTTGTGTTTTAAAAGTGCTGAAGAAGAATATTCATTAATCTCCACTCCTTCTAAATGTAAAATAACAATATCACCTTATCGAAAAACAACTCATTCAAAATTAGTACTTAAAAATAAAATAATAAAGCAAGCTAATACAATTAAATTATTAAAGCAACAAATCAGACGTAAAGATATTAAAATTAATACTTTAGCAGGTCTTTTAAAGTTACTAAAAGACAAAAAAGTATTAAACATGGAATCTGAAGAACTTATGTTAGACAAATTTGGCGTACTCTCTCAAGAACTATTTTCCAACATTCATAAAAATCAAAATATCGAACCAAAAGGTAGACGTTATAGTAAAACTATAAAAGAATTTTCGCTTACATTGAATTACTATTCTCCTAAAGCTTATGAGTATGCACGGTTAGTTTAGTTCTTATTAGTTCTTTTAATAATGCTTTTACTATAGTAATACTGATACTGATAAGTAAGATATTTATTATGTTAACAGGTCAATATTAATGCTTCCTCATGCAAAATCCATAAGAAACTGGACATCTTCATTAAATTGCGAACCTGGATTTTTGCAAGAAGTACTGGATTCTCTACAAACATTGGATGAAAATGATAAGCATTGTACTATAGCATTTGATGCCATGTCCATCAGAAAACAAATCATTTGGAACGATAAAAATAATAAGTTTCTAGGATATTGTGACTTTGGAAACAATTTAGATATTGAAGGTAATGAAACCCGAGCTACAGAAGTGTTAGTGTTTATGGCTATTAGTATTAATGGCAAATGGAAATTACCTATTGGGTATTTTTTTCAAAATAAAATATCAAATGGAAATTACCTATTGGGTATTTTTTTCAAAATAAAATATCTGCTATTAGTCAGGCTGAATTAGTTAAAACAGCCCTAACTCTAACACATAATGCCGGTCTTAAAGTTTGGGGTGTGGTTTGTGATGGAGCATATACCAATATATCAACAATGAAACATTTAGGATGTGTAGTGGATGGTAGTTACGAAGAATTAAAATGCTGGTTTTCTCACCCAGTAAATGATCAAAAAGTATACTTTATACCAGATACCTGTCACAATTTAAAATTAACGAGGAATACATTAGGAAATTGTAAATTCATCGAGTCAAATAAAGGAAATGTGAAATGGGCACATATTTTATATTTACATAGTGTACAAAATGACATAACTTTTAAATTTAGTAATAAAATTAGTTCAGCTCATGTTCATTGGTATAATAATAAGATGAAGGTAAAAAACGCTGCTCAAACGTTAAGTTCTTCTACTGCTGATGCTTTAGAATATTTAAACAAAATCAATGTAACTGGTTTTGCTGATGTTGAAGCAACTGTTGAGTACTGTCGAGTTGTTGACAGAGTTTTTGATTTCCTTAATTCAAAAAGTTCATTTTCAAAAGGTTTAAAATCTCCAATTTTTAGAAATAATATTAGCTCACTTAAAAATATTATAATCCCCTTAATTAAATATCTGTACTCTTTAAAATTTAATAATACTCATTTACATAAATCAAATAAAAAAACTTTTATAATTGGATTTGCTATTGCTGTTAAATCAGTTTTCAGTATAGCAGAAACAATATTTTCAGAACATTATTCATCATTAAATATGAATTATATTTTAACATATAAATTTTCCCAGGACCACCTTGAGTTATTCTTTGCCCAAATTAGACAACGCTATGGATCAAATAACAACCCTAATGTGGTGCAGTTTAAGACAGCTATAAAACAAATTTTATTTAAAAATTATATAAAGTGTAAATCTAATGGAAACTGTAATGTATTTGATGACGATATTTCAGGAGGGATTTTTGAGTTTAAATGGTACAGAAGGCAAAATGATATTGATGAGATAACATGTATTGAAGAGTTGGATGAGGACATTTGTAACAGATTAGTACTACTAAATACTTTAAATACTGCATTAGCAGAAGCCAAAAATAATATTTTATATTACATTCTAGGATATATCATAAGAGGAATTGTAAATAATTTGAGTTGTAATTCATGTATTACATGTTTATTTCAAAAAATATGTGACCATAGTTATACTCATTCATCTGTTTCTCAATTTCTAAATTTAAAAAACAAAGGGGGGTTAATATCAGGATCAGAAGATGCATTTAAAATTATTATAGAAACTGAAAAATTATTTTTATACTATACTCACAATTTAAAAAGATTAAATTTTCCCAACTTAAATATTATAATATTACGTCAAATCATAAATAAATTTTCTTTAGATCACAGCATTTTTCAGGACTTAAATTGTGAAAATATTTCGATATTAGATAGACCACACAAAATTGTACTTATTACTTTAATTACTAACAGATTTTTAAGTATCCGTCTCAAATCTTATGGAAAAATGTTTTCTTCTAATATCTTGAATCCAAATAGCAAGCGTCATACACTTACTAAACAAATATTATTTTCTCATCAATAATGCATATTAATTATTTATTGTTCTATGCCTTATAGTTAAATGTTGTATGTTATTCTTTTAATTATGTTTAAATATTGTATCTTTTTGTTAAATAAGTAGTTAATCATGTTAATGTATGTTTTTATTAGGTATTATTCATGTTGTACATAAATAACTATAAATAATGATGTTTTTCTATGATATAATTCCAATAAATACCTATTAATTATTAAGTATTTTTTGTAAAGTTTAATAGCACAAATGTATATAATACTGTACAAGTTATAATACTATAATTTTTGTATTGAATTAAACAAAAACTAAGTATTTGATATTTATTTTTAAGTCTATTTACTTTTTGTTACTTTTCTCATCTCAAGTATTAGAAAAAAATTAAAAATGTTTGTTAAACTGCATTATCGTTTATGTTTATTTTATACCCAATGTCACACATAAAATGTTGTTTAGTGGGATATTTATAATATTAATTACATTTTAAAGTCAATGTTTTAAATATTTAATTAAATTTATGTAACTACTGAAGCAAATTGTTATTAATTATTTTAATAATATTTAAAATTAAATAACACGTTATCATTACAATGATAACGTGTAAACAATGTAAACATTGCCAGCTTTGCATATGGCGGCGTTATTCATGCCCTCCTGCGGTGTTGTATAGGAAGTCGGCTATCTAGTTGTTTTATATATCTGTGTGTAGAACAAAGTTTTTCATGCTACAAAAACTTACTTAATGATAACAGACGCAGTCATAAATTTGAGCAAATTAAAAAAACCATAGTAGCACAGTGTAACCCTAATAATGTAATAAATAATAAATAATAATATAAATTAAAGTAAATAAAACACTATGTACATTTGAAAAATATATTTTAAATTTTAGTAAAAAAAAAATAATGTATACAAATAACTACTGGGTAATAAAAATATAATATTTTTATTTTATGAATTGTAATACAATTTTTTGTGCATATTTTGGTGTTTTTATTGACTAAAAATGTATATTTTTTTATAATTTTTAGCTCATATTTTGTTAGAATATTTCATAAAATTTTAGTGTATAAATGCATGCATATTACAGTAGTTTTAAGTGCATAAACATCCGAGCCCTAGTTATTAAGTATCTATCTGTGAAGTATTTATTTTGCTAAAATGTAATGTAAAAAAAAAAGCAGGCAAGTGGATGTCGTTCGGCTATACACTAAGCGACTAGAAGGTTGCTGTAACAAATAGTTATCATTTGATTTCAATGATATAATATTATTGTATTCAAAAAATGATTCTGAGCTGAGATAGTAAGTCAGTCTAGGATAAATTTTGGTTTGTTTTTCCGGTCACTTTTGAAAACTATTGGGAATTTTAAATTTTGACCTTCCATCATATCCACCAACTACATTTACTTTTATACCGGAAAATTTCTGTTGAAAAAAATCAAAGCACATTTACTGCTTACTCAAGCCGTGTTGAAACACAAAAAAAAAATAAAAATAACAGCCGTCATTGTAAAATCAATACATTCATCTCTCCGCTCCAAATCAAAACTATATATTTTGAAACCCTAAGAATTAATTGTGACAATACCTATAAGTGTCTTATAAAATAAAAAATATAATATTAGAATATTATGAGCTATTTTATGCACATACGTAGATGAGCAAAATATGGCAATGTTGTAATTTTGTGAAATATATAAACTTAGTAGGTACATAAAGTTTTAAATAATTTTTTTAGGTAATATGATGTTGATTCATTTGTTAAATTATTATAATAAAATATTCAAACAGTTCTTACTTGAATCTCTTGTACAGAATTAGTTGATTTAAATTTATGAATTGGTGTAGTTAATAAACGAGTTAAATCAGCTAAATAGCTAACATCATATACATCTCGTTCTTCCCAGATTTTAATAATTCTTGAAATTTGAAATTGTATTGTTTCATCTCTAAAAAAAAACAGTGAAATTAAAATATGAAATAAAAGTTCATTTTAAAATGTGATTGCATTTATTTTGTGAGAAAAACTTTAAACCAAATTAAGCCAAAGATGGATGATTGCAATAAACAAAAAAATAAAATAACATGGATGGCATCGCATAAATGAATCTATAGTCCAGTCTGTAGAAGAAATACTAAATAGGAAAAAACCAGCATCGTAATGCAAATGGATAATAATGGGAATAGTTCAAGGCAGAAAGATGGAAAACGCATTTATTGTGAACAATTTGTTAAAAACCAATCTTCAGGTTGATAAACTAAAAAAAAATTTGATGTATTAACTTCATGATAGGTATTCCAAATCCTTCAAACTTTCAACTGGAAATGTTTGTTGACAATGCAAAAATAATAACCCAAGATAACTCCCTGAAATCTTCAATTATCTCTAAACAGCAAACATAGTAACCATCTGGTTCAAAAAACAAAAACTTAATCTGAATCTAAAAGTGTAACAAAAATCTTTACCCTTAAACAGTACAAAGATCTCCAGCTCATTCACATAGAAAATCAAGCCATAGAATGGAATATTTAAGATGACTCAACACTACCTGGACAAAAAAAATGAATAGTGAAATTAATTTAAATAAAAAACTTGCATAATACTATGCAAGAATGGGTATCCTTTATCCATTAGTCAAGTATAATTTGGAGTATAAATCAATGCTTCTAATAAAATCATCTAGCTTACTTTAGGTACACCTTAATAAGTTGTCCACTTATCACATACTTATGGATGCCCAGTGCTTAAAATCCAAATCTTAATCCTCCAAAGCAAGGTTTTGAAGATATGAATAAAGGCCCCATTGTTTATGAAGAATAGGCAAATTTACAACGGCATGAGAATACTTCTCCTCTAAGACTGAATAAGAACTCAATTTAAAAATTACCACACAAGTCTTAGAGCCTTCACATTTCCAATAACACAGTCTTAACACAGTTCTACAAGTAGGAACTAAAAAAAACAGAACCTTCTCTTATCAGATGATAAAGAAGACGAAGAATAAATTTAACTAATTACAACTACAAAATAAATTTAAATAACTTTTAAAGTATATTGTACATATTATTGCAATTATTGATAATTAAATTGTGAAACTAATAAGAACATGCAATATATAGCTATGCTGACACATTTCTAATAAATTAATTTAAAAAAAGCATAATATTCTTACTTGTTATTGATATAGAAATGTAGTAACTACGTAACATAACTTACCGGACATAGGGGATTGCTTTTTGAATAGCAATTTTCCATCTAACAAAAAATTTGTAATTTTTTTTCTTGCTGTATTGTATGACATGGTTGGCTAAGTAAAACAAAGTCAAACGTCTCTTGATCTTCACCTTCCTTATAGTATTCAACCAGATAATGATTATGCTTTTGTAATGTTTATGATGTATAAGGCACCAAGTAGACAATGATTGTATTGCACTCTGAGAGTTTTGTAAGAGCTTTAGCATTGTAGCAAATTCTGAATTTGAATATTCTACCATTTTTACGTCTGTTGTACAAAAATATATTTATTAAATTAATAACATGTTTGGCTAATGAACATCAATCATTGGAAATTACTTATTTACATCCCTAATACCAAAATTCCCATCTTATTGGTAATTAGTTGAACAAGAAACCAATATTATTAAAACACTCAAATCATAATCGAGGTTGCAATACTGAAGTTATTAAGCTACGAAAAGCTATAAATCATATAAATAAACCAATTTTATTATGTAGTACCAAAATTAAAGGTTAAACATCTAGCTCAATAGAAATATTTGAATAACACGAGTAAAAAGTGAGAAATTCAAGTGTTGGATAATAAGTGTAGAGGTGATGAAAGTACTATAATTTACAGCATCCAACACTTATGCAAATGAGGTAGGTTACCTATAACAAGTACCTAGTCACTCCTAGACCCATCAGCTCCAGTTGCCTAACTCAAAGTTCTAACATCTTATTAACATACGAACCAATTTCTGATTGCTCTATCGCCTTCGGCATAAGGAGTACACAATATATTTTATTCAATACAGAAAATTGGTTAAATACCTTACTTTTATCACAAATGTAAGTACAGTACGCCATAGTCATTTGCTTAACACATGGTATATGAGTGAAATTTAATTGGATAACGTACAACAATAATTGGTAGGTAACTTACTTAAATCACTATAAGTCATACACAAATACTAACATATATTAGTTAATGGTCATACAATTGCACACTGCTCGCGATTATCACAACGATGAAAAGGCACAATAATGTGTCGACGTTTATTCTACTGCGTACGCCGGAAAGTCACTCTCACTACTCAATATACATTTTTCATAGTCGCTAATTAGAAATATTGTAATCAATTTAACTGACAAAAACGAACTACCGACATGTTGTCGCGTATTGCGTAGGTACTTATCACTATATCGTAGCGACGCATAAAGAGGGATGTTACGGCAAATGATAATAATAGTAATAAACGTCGACGCCACGACTATTGCCACATAAAGCCAGGACGACAGGTTGCGTATCAGACACTATCAATTCTGATGAGGCAGGTAACCGTGATACCACGGCCAATGGCCTATGATTTGCATAGACAGAGAACGGCTGCGATACTGCAGTATGTAATATGTTATGGACCGCTTGCAAGAACAAGGTGATTCGCTTAAGAACTATTGCCATTGTAATATCACGAAATATTCAAAACGAAAAAAGATTTTTCTTAGTAATCACCTAATACCAGAGAACAAACACCACTACCTATTAAAACACGACACTGTAAATACAGTAGATAATATTAATGATTGATTATAAATATTTAACAGTTGAAATTTATCTCAAATAAGTTCATTAAGTCCATTACGATTAAATATAATACTGTTGCTTACCTTAATCCAAATCTTCGCATATAATAATAAAATATTATAGAATAGGTACATCGACCTTTTACGATGTATTGACTATTACCGAAACCGCTGTCCTTACGAAATAGTGTACGAGTTTAATATTAACCTTTCTCAATGCAAAAGACTACTTTAAAAACAAGTAATAACTAATGTACTGCTATGTACTGACGTCCCGCCATATACGCATATATTTTAAAGGCTTAAATAGCGAGGGGGACATAATATGAGATTATTCACATTGGGAAGTTGTCGACCTCGGGGATTTAAGAACAACGACGCAATAAGAAATCGAGTGCGTAGTTCTGAGAATCCGACTACCGAAAGTGCGTTGCGAAAATATGAATGAAAAGAGTTAAAACGTGAAACATCTATAAAAATGTTAAAATATAATATTATAATATCTTTACTCTAATCTCTTGACCGACACGACCGGGCAACCGTTTCCTGGAAACCCACGACCACGCACACGTGCAATAGTAAACGGGGTCAGCGCTATCTCATCGCTAGGAGAAGAGTGGAGAGTAGGCCTATAAAACAGGGACACATCCACCCGATATTCAGACGTGATTTACCAGAGCCAGTACGAGCACTTTCACGCCAGTCGACTCTCTGACAAATTTCAGTGTACCAAAAATATTCTATCAGTTTTACATGTCAAAATAAAGTCTATGTTCATAATATTCTACAATTGACTTAGAATTATTTACACCTCATCATCTCTTGTCTTATACACCACGATCTGTGGGCTGGACCACTACAGTACTATTTTTTATAGTAGTGATTAGCCTCTTATTATATCATACATCATCGGACAGGTGAACCAATAAGAAATCATGTAGGCTGTTTTTCTAGGAATTGGCAATAATAACCAAAAACAAGTAACAACACCACACCAGCAAGCCGCACTAGCTGCTACATCAAAAGAGCCGACTGCCGCACCACTCATGAGCTAGCTCGTAGAGCAGCCTGATCAGATGTATTATAGCCACGAAGACCGGAGCAACTTCTCGTCAAGCACACACGTTATTATACACATATAGGTACTTTATTTTTTGCTGATAAACGTTTTCGTCGGTTCACTTGGGACTTGTTGTATTTTGTCTCAAAAGCTTACGGATTTTGAACCTTAAGAATTACGGGCACAACAATACGTAAAACATTCCTGTTATTTAGTATGTATTAAGGTTTGTTGCAGCGCAAGCCACAAAGAAATGCCTTTTTTGATGTTTTTAAAAATGTCTATGAAATAAGAAATTTTTATTTTTAAAATGTCTTACGCTGTGTCTGAAAGCGAAAAACAAAACAGCTTGTATTTCGTCGCTCGCTGGCGCGACGAACAGCATTGTCAGAATATAATTCGCTCGCCTTCGCGGTTCGCCGCGTTCACGATGGGCATAGCGTTAATAGTCCAACTTTTCATTTAAAAAATATTAATTTATAAGTTCTGTAAACATTTTGCGAGCAATGAAATAATACTTGAAAAACGTTTAAAGTACATAGGATTAATATTAAAATTTGGTTGTTTGGTAGGTATTTTAATTTAATCAATATGATACAAAATATATTTTTATGACATTTTAAGGAAAATAGTTAGTGTTCATTTCAATCGCGATTTTTGAGTCGTCTACTTTTTTATGCTATGTCTTACGTGAACGTAGGCGACGCGGCGAAAAATAAAACAGCTTGTATTTCGTTGCTCGCTCGCGAGAAGAACAGCATGGTCAGAATAGAATTCGTTCGCGTTCACCGGGTTCACGTAGGACATAGCGTTATTCAGTTTCGATTTGAAACCAGAAAATCTTTAATCGTGAACAATTAAGTAATTATATGTATTAATAAATGTACTGTAATTTATACTTTATAGATAAATCATATTGTAACGCATTTTTACGAAAAAAAAGTTGAAAACTTCAATACCTAATTTAAATTAAATTAGCATTTAGATCCCCATACGGCCATACAAATACTATCATTTATTATACTCTATAGGGTAAGCAGTATATTGGAGTAAAATTTTCGCTCACTTTATCTTAGACGGGCGGGTGTCACACCCAGGGGAAAATCATTACACCTTATCAATGCACATTGAGAACTAGCCTACTACCTATTGCCTATGCATATCTTACAAAGGATTTTAATAAACATATTTTTTCAGATATATTCAGGATTCAATTTGGTGAATAATAATTAATATTATTGAAACTACACCATTAAATACTAATTAAATTAATAAAACTAAAACAATAGTGTCAGGTTGCATAACAAATGTTTTCATTTATAGTTCAATAAAATTTAATGGATCAATCATAGGCCACTAAATCATTTTTAGGGGACATTCGCTTTCTACTGATTTGTTAAATTTGTAGTGGTTGTTTATGCAACTCTGCATAAACATCTGCTATGTACATTATATGTACCTGCCTACCTTAAAAAATTTTTATTCTCAGAAAATATAACAAAATGAAACATTTAAAGTATTTTATTATGCTAAACTAGTATGAATATAGTTGCGCAAAAAATGATTAGATATACAAATACAAGATTATAAAATTCAAATTAACATAATATGATATAATGCTTTTCTGTCAAAAAAACTGTTCACCTATACAATATTTACTAGCTGAATGTGCATACTTTAAGAGGAAGTTTTACTTCAGAACCAATTATACAGAATACAGGCATGATTGCGCAATTCAATATTTTTAAGTATAGAACAGAGATACAAAATATTATTGAGGTACAAAATACTTTTACTTCGGATTTTATCATAACTATTTTTAAATTTTGAGTAACATAACAACTATCACAATAACATTATACAATATATATGTATTTATGCATGAAAACTAAAAACAAATTCATCGCACATTAACCTAAAAATGTCAGTTACTTTTATAGTTATGTTCAACAAATGTAATTTGTATATTTACTGATGTTACGTATTATTCATATCATTTCAATTTTCAATACTACTGTAGTAAACTAGTAACCCCTCATGGAGTTTATCTCAATAAAATAAATTACGAAATAATGTTACAGAATATGTTACATCTTACGTACCATATACAATATCAATACCTAATATTAAATACTATGACCAGTGCTCGATTTCTTTTTTTGTGCAGCGGGACAGAGTATCATTTCTTCTATTTTTTTTTTTTTATTGTATCCTTTCTATTTTTTGAATCGAAACTCTGAGAACGCAACATTTACAAGTGAATTAGTAAATTGTCAGTTTTTCTGATGCAAAATATTACCCATAATATTTGTACTTAATATCTTCGAATCTCTCTCTCTCTGCAGTATTCAATCTAATGATTGGTTTGCAGCAATTTCCATGCTTCTCTATCACTAGCTTTTCTCTTCAATTCATGGTATGAGTTACACCCTTGATCTTCCATTATCTGGCTTATGTATTGCAATCTTGGTCTTCCCCTATGGTTTTTTCCGTCGATTACACCTTCTAAGATTAGTAATAGCAGCCCATCATGTCTTAAAATATGACCTATTAATTCGTTTCGTCTTTTCTGTATACTCTTCCACATTGATTTCCTCTCCGATACCTTTTCTAAAACTTCTTCATTAGTGATTCTATCAGTCCAACTTATCTTTTGCATCCTCCTGTAACACCACATTTCGAACGCCTCTATTCTTCTCATTTCTTCTCTTGCAATAGTCCATGTTTCACATCCATATAACATAATGCTCCAGATGTACGTTTTTAGCAGATTCTTCCTGATATTGAGGTCAATGCTTTTTGAAGTAAAAATATTTCTTTTCTTATTAAATGCCACTTTAGCTTGGCATATTCTTTTTATAATTTCTTTTTTGCATCTCCCATCTGAGCTTATAGTGCTGCCTAAATACATGAAGTCTTCTACTTGTTCAATATTTTCACCATCCTTTAATTTTATACTTGTTCTTATGCTGTTGTATCTACTACATACGAGTACTTTCGTTTTCTTTGTGTTTATTTTCATATGTAAATCTTTTTCCATCACCTGTTCCAATGTTTCTAAAAGTGTTTTTAGATCTTTTTCGTTCTCCGCTATTATTGCAATATCGTCTGCGAATCTCAACATGTCTATTCTGTAACCGTTTACCTTTATTCCTAGTTGTATTCTCTCTCTTATGATATCTATGGCCTCTTGTATATAGGCATTAAATATTAAAGGTGATAATGTACATCCCTGTCTAACACCTTTCTTTATTTTGGACTCTTTTTGAATATCACCTATTTTTATAATTGCTATTTCATTTTTATACAGTTGGTAGAGCAATTTTCTTTCCTTTGTTGCAATTCCTGCTCTTTTCATAATTTTAAACATTATTTCCCAGTTAACGTTGTCGAATGCTTTCTCAATATCAACAAAGGCAATAAACGTTGACTTATCTTTCCTTATTCTTTTCTCCACTATTAATCTTAAAGCCAATATCGCTTCCCTCGTGCCCATATTTTTTCTAAATCCAAATTGGTCCTCTGATAATGTGTCTTCTATTTTCCTTTCCATTCTTTTATACATAATTTTTGTTAGAATCTTTGAGGCGTGCGATAGTAAGCTAATGGTACGATATTGTTCACATTTTATAGCTGATGTCTTTTTTGGTATGGGAATAATTACACTCTTTACAAAGTCGGTAGGTATATCCGCCGTTCTATAAATATCTCTAATGAGTTTAAATAATTCATTCAGCATATTTTCTCCTGCTTCCTTCCAAAGTTCGGCCTGGATCCCATCTATTCCCGGTGCTTTCTTTGGTTTTAAGTCTCTTAGTGCTTTGTCAAATTCTTCTCTTAATACTGGATATTCTACATATTCTTCATCTTGCTCATTGTCGTTTATCTTTTCTAAGTCTGTATCAAACAGTTCTTCTTCTTTGTATAGTGCTTCTATGTATTCTTTCCATCTATCTACAACCTGTTCCTGTTCATAAATTATCTCTCCTTCTTTATTTTCTATTGCTCCACTTTTGAGTGTACGTACTCCGAAGAACCTTTTTACTGTTTTATATGCTTCCTCTATCTTGCCCATTCGCATCAAAATGTCTATTTCCTCGCACTTTCCTTCTAGATATTTTTCTTTTGCTGCTTTTGATTTTCTTATGATCAAGTTTCTTAAAGTCCTGTATCTCTTTTGATATTCATCAGTGTTTAAGTTTTTATACTTTCTTCTCTCTTCTATCATTTCAATAATCTCTGGTGTTATCCATTCTTTCCTCGGTAATGTGCTTTTTGTTACTTTCATTATCTCAGTTGCTGCATTTGTAGTTGTTTCTCTCAAGGAAGTCCACCTGGTGTTAATGTCCTGTTCTTCTTGTGTTTTTATTTTATTTGTGTATTCTTTAAACTTTTCATTTACTTTTCCTTCCTTTAGTTTACTAATTTGCCATCGATTGGTGTTTCCTCTCCTTTTAATTTTTTTAAAATTGAGATTGCATTTCATCATGACCAAATTGTGGTCACTGTCTATATCCGCACCAGGATAACTCCGACTATCTTTGACTTGGTTTTTAAATCTATTTTTTACCATGATGAAATCAATTTGATACCTTCCCACATCTCCTGGCATTTTCCATGTGTACCTTCTCCTTGGGTGATGATCGAAACATGTGTTCGTTATTATCAGATCATGTTTTGCACAAAATTCCACCAGTCTATCACCCCGATCATTCCTTTTTCCCAGACCATATTTTCCCATAATATTTCTTTCTCCTTTTACTTCTCCTACTATTGCGTTCCAGTCTCCCATGATGATCAGATTTTCTTCTCCTTTGATTGTATCAATAGCTTTCTCTATTTGTTCGTATACTTCTTCTATTTGGCTATCATTACTGTTGGAGGTTGGCATATAGACTTGTACTATGATTGTGTCTTTTGGTTTGGTTTCTATTTTAACAAGAATAATCCTTTCAAAATACTGCACATAACATTTCACTTACTTTCCAATGTCCTTTCTAAACATTATGCCAACTCCTCCCCTTCCAGGGTTCTCAACAGATGTGCCTGAGTATATAAATCTATAATATCCACTCCATATATCTCCATTTTCAGGCCATCTTACTTCAGAAATTCCTAGAATATCAATGCTCATCCTTGCCATTTCTATTTTTAGATTATCCAGTTTCCCACATTGTAATAGGGTTCGTACATTCCAGGTTGCTATTTTTCTATCTTGTCTACTTTTCTTGACCATTCTTTCCTCTCTAGTAGTCCCCACCCGGAGATCCGAACGGGGGACTATTTTACCTCCGGAATCTTTTACTTGAGAGAACATCATGTTCATTGCTTTAACTAAGGAATATTAATGCGGTGGTTTCCTATTTGCCTTCCGCATCGCAGTGTAATAACCAGTTATATGGCTGCCATATCTGCTGTTTATTATTTGACGTGTAGCTGTTTCTACCTCTACGAGGTTACCTGCACCTACACTCAATATTATAGAAGCTGCTGCCCTCCTACAAGTCCCATTTGTCGCCTCTTACGACAGGCAGGGACAAACCGGTGGTCTATTCTAACCCCAACCACCAGGGATCTTCGAATAAGTTATTACTTATAAATTGTTACAATTCCTTATAACTTTACAGTGATATGAAGTTGTATTTTGTAAGATTGATCATAATATAAATATTTTCTTTTTGTCTTATATATATTTATAGAACAAATTTAATAGGTATTGTTTTCCTATGTTGTTCCTTGAGGGGTGTAGGTTTAGGGAGTAAAATTAAATGTAATATCGGGTATGAATATACCATTTATAATTGTATAAATATTTCTATGAGATAGGCAACACACGGCTTACAAAACCAACTGTGTCATTTATTCTTACATTGGAAGTAAAAGACAAAGAAGGTATCGAAGAAATAAGCTTTCAATAGTCTTAATATTTAGATCCTTTTTAGGTGCTAATACATTTTCTATAACAGGATTTTTTAGTCGTCTTTTCTACAAACAAAATTAACATTTCTATTACCTACCTAATTGATTATAACACACAAATATGTTACCTATAGGCTAAGTAGGTAACACTATAAATATAATAGTCTCATAAATGTACGAATATACCATAATAGAAGCTAATATTATGTAGAGTAAAATAAACATTAAACACTAACGGTAGCATCAATAAAAATAAATTATAAATACTAAAACTATTAAACACTCAATAATTGAATTATTATTTTATTAGAAAAAATAAAATAATAATGTATTCAGCGTATCAGAAATGCTTAATTTATTATATGAATGTAACAATTTGATATTGTAAAAAAAAAAATGCAATATTGGTTTATTATATTCTTACTTTTATAACACATTTGCAAAGAGTTTTAATTTAATTAAGCTCTAGATGTATTTCACATGTATCTTTTAGGAAAAGTCGTAAACAAGCACCTGTTTGGGTAAATCGATTTTTGTGCGAAGGGGTTCAAGTTTCGAATTCCAAATTTTTGATTATGATTGTTATGAATGATTACGAATTGGTTAAGTAGTATGCTACCAATTTTAAAGCAAATAGTTTCGGTTGAGGTGCCGGGGTACTGATATGGTACTACATAGGTATCGCTGAAAAAGTATCAACTCGTTAAGTTAGAGAAAAAAAATTTTTTACGTAACTTAGTTAAAAGTTATTTAACTTTAACTCATTATGTACTTGATTCGTTAACGCCTAGCCTTGTTGAAAAAACGTTTGAACAGAACTTTCAGAAATAACTAATTGCAAAATTAAGTCTTGATTATTTGAATTTTACTGGTTGATTTGACGTTTAATTACAAATATAGTATACACGAATCGATTAGGTACCTAGTGATAAGTGATCGAAAAAACTTTGGTCACTATGAAACGAGTGGCGCAGTGAGTGTAAACAATGACGATAGTAATGACGACTACTACAAAAACCATTGACGCAATACATGTAACGAAAATGAACGCTCGAGAACAGGAAGAAAATACCCGTCACCGACGATTCCGGTGCAACGAGAAGTTGTTGCCGTTATCCTCGAAGTGGTCACAAAAAAATACGGCGACATCTAGTTCACCTGCTGTGACGGCCGATCGCTCCCCAGCAAGGTCCACGGCATTTGCGATCGCCTATGGCCGGCTAGGATTTCCACTGGCCACGGTTCAAGGGGTGGTGGACGGTCAACGATTAAGGTGGCTGGTGCCACCCGAGTCGGTGGACTACGATGTGTACCTGCCCGTACTGGCTGATGGACTGCGCGAACGGCCCAAGCCGTACGGGGCGTGCGCAACGTTCGGCCTGTGGGAACTGCTGGCCGCGGACTGCCTGGGTGATCGCGTGCTGTCCGCCGTTCCCCAGACCGTGTTACCGATCCGCAAGGCTCTGGACGTAGGTCCACGTGACTGGCCGACTACGGTGCGCGCGCTCAAGTCCCTCCAGAAGCTGTCGTCGGCCGGCCGCAAAGGACTCGTGGGCCCAGCCCTGGTGCCCTATTACCGACACCTGTTGTCACCCATCAACAGATACCAGGACACCAGTGTGATCGCCACGGACGGCCTGGACGCCAACGTAACGTACAACCTGTCTGACCTGTGCCATGACACGCTGTGCGTGCTAGAACGCACCGGCGGTAAGTTTGCGTACAGCAGCATCAAGTCTATCGTACCAACATACCAGAACTGTATTGCGGTGGTTGGATCCTCGGACACGGGTAGCCCGAGATAAACTGTGGGCTACATGGCGCTTTAGCATAACAGTCCTGCAGGACACGGATGCCGTCCGGTTTTTAAAGTTTCTATACGTAATTTTTGACGACAATGGCGAACTATATATGGTATAATATAATAATTATATTATTTTACAAACGATGTGGCGATGTCACGGTGTTTTATATTTAATACCTATTTGATTTACCATTATATAATTATTATATACCTTACACTTTTGTTTTTATCTATATGTCATACTAAACATACTTACCTATTTAAAATTATATTTATTATTTATCAACATTCTACATAGGTTATTAGGGTTCTCTTAAATTATTTATATAAGCGAAAGTTAAATTTTTTTTATGATCAACATTTTGCTTTCATCTGCCAAACACATTAGTACATGCAATTTAGGAGCCGACTCGAGCTATAATCCTGGATTAGATAGATACTTTTAATTCAGGTGATATCAATGTCAAAACTCATTGACTAATATTTGTTAAGACATGTGTTTAAAATATGGATAGTCTGATAGTCATGTGGTTTGTATTAAGTTCTACACAACTAGAGATGTGGAATTTATCGGTAAAATTGTTTTGGTAATTACAGTGAAATTTGTAAAAAATCTATTTAGATGAAATTTTTATCCAATTTTCAGATGAAGTTGTACACGTAGTGTACAGATAAAAATTGTGTTTTTTTCAATGGCAGTAGGAAGTGATCATCTGCAAATTGTTTAAATTAATTAAATGTTTATAATTTACAGTATGATATAATAGTTTTGTGATCAAAAGAGTGTTCTGTTACATTTAACGATGATATCTACATTATTATTATATATGATTTGGTTATTACATTATTAATGATATCTTTGACTGTCATTAGACTCTGAAACTCTATTTTGGGTAATGGATAGAGAAGAACATAATCATATTATAATTTCTAAAGGATACTAAATTATGAATTGCTGAGCAAAGGTTTTAATTCATATCAATATTTGGTAAACACAAATAATTTTTAATTCTTCAATTCTGTATCAAATAAAAAGTGCATATGATAAGCATTATTATGATTAAAGTTAACAATATTTAAATGACTTATGTATAAGTATAAATATTGTAAGTTGTGGATTGGAAGTGATAATTTGTGGATACAGTATAATCTTAAATTGTTCTTTTTGAAGAAATTTAGAAAAAAAAAAAAAAAATTGCAATAGTATATCAGTTATTGAAAGAATATTTAGTATACATTTTGATACAATTGCAAAACATTAAAGATTCTTTTGTTCAAGCCATTCTATTCTGCAGTGTGACAATAATATTGATGACTAAATTTATTGGTAAATAAATAATAATATGCAAAAGAAGAACTTTCTAAAGGGTTAAAATGCATTTACCCTTATAACATATGTATTTCAAGAATTATTAATGTAATATTACCTTAAGAGTTAAGATGACGTTATGTCTCATCATGAATTTAGTATGTGAACTTTTATGCAATCACAAGATGCTTTTATCAGGTAATCAGATGTTGACACTCCATGTATCACTTGAACTATACTTCGACCATATAAGCTAGGTTAGGTTAGGTTATATGGTTATATGGGTATACCTAGCTTATATGGTCGAAGGAACTATAGATGAAACCATAGACCTTATAATATGTTCTGTGATTAAACCATGAACTAAGATAGTTAATATAGTTATATATTAGTTCATAGATTAAACCAAGGTGGATTGATAAGGTGTAAACACCTGGTTTATTAGTTGATTGAAAATCTTACTTGAGTGAGGTTACCCCCTAGCTGGCTACCCCAGAGTCAATTGTTTAATTACAATTAAAAAGATATTCCATCATTTATGAACAATCTATAGAGTCACAATTATTGACCTTTTGATTGGCTTAATTGGTGGTTAACTGGTAAAGCTATATTGTAAAAACATTTCAACTAGTTTTAAAGTAAACGTATTTAAGAACAAATATAAATAATTGACAAACATTTACATACTATTTTAACTGTATAAGTAGCCAAGTAGGTAAGAAAATGAGTTATATTTAGACTTTTAAACAAGCACACAGGTTTAAGTTCAATAAAAATAAATAAACCAGTAAAACCCATGCTGTTAAGAGTTCTATACTAATTTATTCTAGATGTAAATATTATTATTCCATATTAGTAGGTATTTAATATTAAAGCACGAAGATTAATAAGAAAAAGGAGGAAAGTTGGTAACCTTATAGTTAACCTTCTTTATAGTAGGTGTAAATTGTCATTAAGTAAATCATGTAAGGTATGAGTTAAATTTGAATTCAAAAATAAATCATTATTCATTGTATACGGAAAACGATTATAAACAAAGATTGTTTATTATTATACAAATACATTGCTATTAATAATTATACTAATTTATTTAACTATTAGTAATCTGATATACACTATAAATAGGCAATAATCCAAATGATTTGAAAATGTCGTTTTGTTTTTAAAATACAATTATACACGTACAATTTTTAAAACTCACAAAAAATATTTTTAAATTGTAATGTAACAACCAAAATGTTCTGGGTAAAAATGGCTAAACTTAATTTAAATACAAATTAAAATTAAATTGACTATAAAATAAAATTGTGTATATATTTCTTGGTTACAGACTGAATAATTTAAGAGGAACTTGATTTTAAATTGTCGCGCTTTGGATATAAAAATTTAACATTTTATAAATGTTTAACAACAAAAAAATTTTGCTTATAAAATAAATGTACATCTATGTGTCTTTAATATTTTTACATTAATCATGATGTTGTCATTTAAAAGTGTAACTACAATTTTTTGTCTTATATAATTTGTGAAAACTTAGTGAAGAAACCTTTATTGAAAACAGCTGATTGGACATGATCAGTAACTGATCTTGGCTTGCATAATATTTTTAAAGCTATTTGTCACAAAATTATTTACCTCATAGTTTACACATTTTAAATTAAAACAATACATAGTCTAACTTTTTTTTATGAGTTTTTTCTTATACTTAATTCCTTCATTGAAACTTTTGAAAAGCAAAATACAATATATTTATGTATGTTATTTTTATAAATCAATATAATATTGAGTTACCCCGGTACGACAAAGAGGACATGTAGTAATCCAATTAGCTATTAATTGTATTGTACATGCTAGACAAAATTGATGATAGCATGGCCTAAATGTTACAACATCTTGCATATCTTCCAAACATACGGAACAATTCAAAATTGATTCACCTGGAAATATAATAAAAGCTTGTATTTTAAAAATAATTTAAAAATGAAATTTTTCACATGAATATAAAATATAATATACTTAGAAATAGTATAATACCTGCAGCTTCATCTTGTACATTTTCATTCAATTCAATAGTTATATTTTGTTCATTATTTGTAATCAGTAGTGGAACTTGCTCAATATCTGCAAAATAAGTCTAGTAGATTATGTAAACTTTTTATGTCATTAAAAGAATTTAATTGCATTAGTATCATGTATTTGTGATAAATTAATTGTTTATGGTGAATATTACCTCACAAATAATTAACAATAATCATTAAATTACTTTATGTTAACTTCTATAAATAGGTTTGATGTAATATTGCATAGCAATCATCATTTATTAGAAATGTTGGAGAAAAAAATAATGAATAAAATTATAAAGCATTGTAAAACAGGAATATATATATACATATTGTTACTGCATTATTTGAAAGCAAGGGATAATTCTAGTCTTAAAGAGATACTTGTGGTATAATTATTCCACAAAGCTTGACAAAATACAAAAGCAAAATCAATGTTCTGGTGCTACTAAGAATCTATTATAACTTTCATAGTTGTAAGTTATGATTATTATTTATTAAACATGTCTTATATTTTCAATACCACTGTTATTTATTGGCATTTCTTGTTGAGCTCTTGGGATATTATCAACTGAAAGTTCTTGAATAAATTGTCTATCTTGAATAACTCCTTGGACTCTTGCTACTCTTCTATGATGTTCAATTTCTCCTAGACCACGTTGAGGTGCCTCCAGATGAACTGCAGAGGGTAATTGTGAAAGTAGTATATGAGGCTCTGGAATTTCTGGGACTACATGATAAACATATAAAATAATGAATAAACATATATTATTGTAGGTGCATACATTTTTTATAGTTTTATAGTCTATACTCTATAACTCACCAACGGGAAGTGGTCCCAATTGGCTTTCTAAGTAACTGGCATTGGTCAACGAAGCACGATGTAAAAAGTCCATTAGTGTTATTCTATTGCTTCTAACCAACCGCCAAGCCTCCTTTAAAATAGATTGATTTCTATCTCTACAAATGATCATTGAACGATAAATCTAAAAAATAAATTACAATCATTTTTTTATCTAATATTTATATTATTATTATTTAAACTATAATGACTATCTTTAGTTATTGTATCTTACTCTATGACCAGTGAGAATTTGTGTTGATTCCCTACGTACACGATTTTCGACATATTTTAATTGGTCTGTTAAAACAAAATTTGTAATAAGTGCTCCACATTTAAAGATAGTGATTTGTTTAATATTTACCATAAATTGTCCAGCATGGGGGATTAATACCAATCGAGGTACGGATTATGCTATGTAAACTTTCAATAAAGTAATTTGTTCTTATTTCCGCCTTATACACAGACAATTGAATTGTACCTATTGTGTCAAGCCAATATCTTTCTACATAATCAAATAGAATTTGAATAATATTTTTAACTCCTAATGATGTAGCAAACTCAACAATTTCTTCAAAGCCGCTACGGATGTTGAAATCAAGGGGTAGTCCATCAGTATTATTGTGTGGCAAGTATGGAAGAGCCATGATCTATTAAAAAATGTAATAAATAAAAAAATAGCTTTAAAAATACTTTTAACTGGAGTTAGGTGTATAAAAATATTATGTACCAATCTTACTACGCGTATAACATCAAGATTTTCCAAAGTTCCTCTTAATTGGTAACTTTGTATGAATCGTACAATGCTCTGTATTAATATAAAAATTCAAGAATATCAATAACAATAAAATAATCTTTGTCAATATTTAAAGATTTTACTTGAGTAAAATGGAAATGAGATCCCAACAGACGACATCCTGGAGACACTATGTTTATTCCATTCCAGAGCGCTATATCAAAATCTATCTCCACAGTTAATTCTTCCCAACACAAATTAATATTTAATTCATGTCTAACAAACTGCCATAGTCTTTTATAAGCAGCCACATTTTTAAGTTTTAGAAATGCATAGACTATGGGAATAAACTGCACAAAATTAAGATGAATTATCAATGATATAAGTTATACTAATAGACAAGCCTGGGCATATTCAAATTAAAAAGTTTAAATAAAGTTCATTTTCATTTTAATTTACGAAATTTTTAACTTAACTGATTTTTATTGATATAAACTTAATAAAATATGAGCTAAAATGTTCTATATCAACTTAACTAGGTTAAAAATTATCATTAACTTGCCCAGGGTTGCAAATAGGGAAATCTAAAGTATAAATAAATAAATAAATAAATAAATTTAATATTTATAACCACTAGATATTATATCTTTATAAACAGCTTAATAGCAAATTATTTATTAAATTTACAATAATGCACAAAACGTACCATGTCGTCCACAATAATATATACAATAGCTAACTGAGCTATGCAAGTTAGATGGGAAGGGAAGACCTGGAAAGTGCCATCAATTCCCAATACTCTAGTCGCTCGGAAAAAATTTATATTTCTTTCAATGAATTGTCGGTTTGCAAATACCAACCCGTCAAAAATAACATCTCCAACTTCAGAAACATGTTCCAAATTTCCTTGGAAAAAAGGCTCATTAGAACCCTCAACATTCATCAATTGTGGAAATAGAGGACTAGTAATTATGCTTCCCATTTCACTAAGAGTAGCTGGTTGAGGTGGTTTTAAAGTATGCCGAACTGACGCCATTGTACGAAGTGTATATTGAGGATCAATAGATGTTGTCTGATGTGGAAATCTAAAAGCTTTAAGTAATTACTGTTTAAATACTCATACATCACATACTTTTTACACTTGAAGTAATTTAAATAAATTAGCGTAAAATCATAGAAATTAACACTTATAACTTATAAGTTTAATTTAACTATGGTATAATATAAGTACATTTTAAAATTAAAATAAATTTACTCTATTATTATTCTATAATCCATAATTAACTAATGCTTGTTCCATTAAAAGTTATCTATATTTATGACTTGATCCACAAGTGTTTTAAATAAACAGTTTCTTGCTTTTTAAAATAATACTAAAGTATTATCGTTTTGTTAAACATATGAAATCATAAAAATTACCATGATACAAACACTATTATGCATTAAAATGTATTACTTAAAAATCCATCTAACAACAACCACTGTCTAAACTCTGAAGTGAAAAATAAATATTTTTTGAAATTTGTATTAGTTAATTCAAAATCTGACATGTAGTTTTCACAACTTCAATTCTAAATTATTATTTATTACATTAAATGTTATACTGAGTTTTTCAGATGATCAACTTGATCTGCTTGATAAGTTCTTAGATATAGTAAACAGTAAAAAATGTTAGTACCTAGTATCTAATAAATTATATAGTAAAAAACTAATAATGATGTACATATTACTATTGTGTATTAATTGTTTAAGTGTCTAGTCACAAGCCAATATGTAATGAACAGACAATTTCAATTATGTTTAATTCAAAATTCAAAACTAATTTTTTAATGCAAATTTTATGGTAGGCTGATTTCATATAAGAAACTTGATCTGTAAAATTGTTATAAATAATATTTTTGACGAAATCAGTTTGTTTATTTTATTGTAATTCTAAAAAAAAAAGATAGTTTCTGAACCCTAAAGATAGTTCAATACTTCACATTTTCACAAAACATATTTTATTTTATTAATTTCTTGACATGATAAAATTATTTTAAATATTTTTGAAATTGTTGAGCTATTTCTAAGCGTTTGAAATTATCAACAGTTTTCAGTTTGTTTCTGAATGTTAATAAACAAATTACTTTTTTTTTGGCAAAAGTCTTGACAATAAATGAAGTACTAAATTTGTTATAAGTTATGACAATTTAGAAATATATCGTAAGCATAATGTTTTTTTTTCGTTTAATGTGAACATCATATTTGTCACAATAGATAAGTTCCTCTCAACTGAAATGTTGAGACATTGAAAAATTGTCAACTAAACAAATGCACTTTATTTATTTATAAATCATACATTAGAAAATTCCAATGAATAATTAAAATGGTACTTACTGTATGTTAAGGAGATCATATACAGAACAGAAGAGAGTAAGTACATAGAACTGTTTTATACAGTACACAGTAACAAGTTCAAGAAATATGTACCCCTGAGGCCTTGATTACACAGAAAAAAAGTACTAAATATTTGGAAAATTATTTAAAGATTTTAATATACCTAATGTGTACGTGAAATTAATTTCTCTCATATTAATGATACATTATAAATTATAAGGATGATTTACAATTTAAAAAAAACAAGCAGAATGTCAGTTGATACTCATAAAGCTATAACTCATAAGTCTTTTATTACATTTACCTCTTATCAATAGCACTTTACTTAGTAGGACACTAGTATGGAGCAACTGGTCACTCTCTTATCGTCTCATCGTCAGTAGATACCCACTATCCTGAGAGTTTGGCGCACTCTGTGCATATCCTAACCTTGAACACCACATACACACGATACTCAGAATTTTATATTACATTCAACAGATACAAATAAAAACCATGTGGAAAAATCAATCACAGTAAAATAATTATTGATCTCATTAGTAAAGTGTAAATTGATAAAATTATAAAATGTCAATGTGTGTCAATACAAATATAAATGTTTCAACTTGATTATAAAATTTGTATCAATCTAGGATAGTTTATAACTTAAATATACCTGTATAATTATCTATAATATGTATAGGTACTCTGTTAGATAAGAACTTACCAGCTATAGCTGCAACTAGTGGGTTTCTGTAAGAGTTTGCTCTCCAACTTCCCTAAAAAAAATTACTTAAATTAAATCACAGGTCATTAATTCATAAAAAATGTTGTCATTTTTACTCGTTTAAAGTTTTGTAAAGTGAATTCATATTTTCTTGTCAAGCTTTAAACTTAATCATCATAGATAAATCGATTGATACAAAACAAAATTTATCATAGGAACGAATAATTTGTTTAGGTATCAAGTTTTTGAGTTTAATAAAAAGATATGTTATAGTTTGTAGCTTCTCTACTATATAATGCAATTGTAAATGTCATCTTAAGTTGTTATAAACAATAATACATGAATATTTTATTCTTGAAATTTCTTTAATACGTTTACATGTTGAATGTTTTCTTTAAAGTGCAGTATTGTTATTGAATTGACATTTATGAAAATCTTCTTAATGGAAAAATCATAAACATTGTTTTATCATTATTTAGTATAAGGTTCTGTCACAAAGGCATTTATGAACTTAATTCATATCATCAATCGAAAAGCAGACAAGTATCATTAGATCATGTAATTAACCATCCAACTAAAATAGATTACATACTGAGTTTTGTATAATATAAACAAAATAGAAGTCATTACACTACCTTATGTTGATATTAAACAATCATATTTTATAAAACGAAAAATGATTGTTTTTTTTTTTAGTAGGGATTCAATTAAGTACTTACATTTTACTAACAGATACAATTACATGGTCGGAAATTGTGTAAACTTGTTTCTGGTAAAGACACTTCACTCTTTAAAATATTACAACACCAACATATTTATCTTAAACTATGGACTGCACACTAATCGTTTTCTGATTGATAGGTAAAATGTACGTAAGTGTATTATAAACATGATAACTTCACAGAACGTTGCGATATCTACGTCTAGGTAGCGCTCATAGATATAGATAATAAATGTACTAAACGAACCCCGCCGTATAAACATTTGAAGCCGCAAGGGTACCTATCCGCCATTACTACTTATTAGTGGGTCATTTGTATCTTATCATGTTATAATTTTGATAACACAATTACTCACAATTACTGACTGATATACGTAATAATTGTTTAAAAATTTAAACTTTTCAGTACAAGTCTTTTTTCGTTTAGGCAACATTGATTTTATTATATGATGTTTGTTCAATGTTCATAATTTTTTGTTTTCCATGTCATTAATTTAAACTCCTGATAATAATATTTTTAATGATTTATCAAATATCTATGCAGAAATTGTTATACTATAATCCAGCGTTTCCCAACTTCTTTTACTCGCGGAACCTTTGTAAGAGTGTTTGTTTTGTGGAAACCCCATATTTTTTCTATAATAGTAATGCATACATATGTTTTGTACACTTAAATGAGTGGGTAAATAGTGCGTAATGTTATGTAAGATTAAATATTAGAATAAATTTACCTATTATCAATCTTAAATGTGAGAACGTTATCTAAAGCATCCCATAGGATTTTATGTTACTATTACAACTTACTACTACTCACTTTAAAATGAAAATTTCCATAAAATCCTATGAGATGCTTAGATAATGTTCTCACATTTAAGATTGATAATAGGTAAATTTATTCTAATATTTAATCTTACATAACATTACGCACTATTTAAATAGTTCATAATTTTAGAATATTATAACAATGTGATATGACGATGATAATAGTAATAATAATAATAATAATAATAATAATTATGAAACGTATAAATAATAAATTCAAAATATATATAAACTAGGGTATTATAATAAACGGATTATAGCAGTGTTTCCCAACTGGTGTTCCGCGGAAGGTTATTATTTAAGCCAGTGCCAAAGGTTCCGTGAGGAATTTGAGAAATGTAAATGAATTAATAATATTTTTATTTGAATTATGATTCGGATATAGAATAGCTCCTCTTCTCGTTAGGATGTTTCCTTATAATATATTACTGACACTCTTAAGTTGGAAGTATCCGACAACCCACTCATTTAAGTGTATAAAACATGTATGCATAACTATTATAGAAAAAATATGGGGGTTCCACAAAACAAACACTCTTACAAAGGTTACGCGAGTAAAAGAAGTTGGGAAACGATGGATTATAGTATAATAATTTCTGCATAGATGTTCGCTGTGTTTAACATGTCGTAGACAATGTATGAGGGATAAGACTTATGTTTTTTACGTTAGAGGTAGGTACAAACTATACAGAGAATCAAAGTCAAATATTTGAATTATTTTTCTATTTTAACATTAAAATAGTTCTCATATTTAAGATTGATAATAGGTAAATTTATTCTAATATTTAATCTTACATAACATGGATTCTGTTCATATAGTACATTAGTAAGATAACACATGTGAGTGCGATGTTCTCTTTAAATATTAAAATAATTATAATCAATTTCAATACTATGCAAATAAAAATATATATTTCATATATACAATATCTTGATCGCCTATACTTACATTAGGAAACTGACTTTTCTCAAAAATCAAATATTTTTTTGCTAAGAAAAGCTAAGTTCATTACAATTTAAAGATGTTTTGTTTTGAATAGCCAATTGAAATGACATTGACATGAAGACGTTTCCCTGTCTAAATTATAAAATAATCAAAGAATTAATACCTATCGCTGGCCATAGAGCTGGGTTTATTCAAATTTGAAACAGTGGAAATTTATTGTAATTCAAGGATTGCCCAATGTAAATTATAGTATAACTAATAATTTTTTTTTACATTTGAATGTTCATTATTTATATACCTACAATTATAGGTATACATATTTATTGAATTCATTCAAACTTAAAACTTTTAATTAAAAAACATTAGTTGACATTTTTAGGTTATTGAATCTTGCAGAGATATTTTTGTTGAACAAAGTAGTTCATCTGAGGTGAATATAAGTTCTATTTGGTTATTACTTATTAGTTAATACTAACATATATTGAATATACTAGTTTATTATATTATACTATTTATACTATTGTAAGTGTGGTAAAAATTTACATTTTAAATGCAATTTAATGACTTGTTAACAAAACTTCCAAAAAGTGCATTTTAGTATTTTTCAGTATTTATTGTAATGTTTTTATTTCAACTTATTGAACCATTTCATAACATATCTTTATTAACAAGTCATAGTGATATTGTGTCGATACCTAGCACTTCTGTTGTAAGCATAAATAAAGCTATTTAATTTAGTTTTTTTATATACTCTATATTTTGTTCAATTATAAATATATTTTTTTATATTTTAGTAATTGATTGAAACCATTAAATTGTTTTACGAAGATCTTCAAAATGTGACCGATAACATAAAATCAACACTACCCCAAAATACACATATAGCTTCACAACCAACAACAGTAAGCAATGGATATAATTATAGTGTCCTAAATAGTTCTGGTAGCAATACGGTTGTATGTCGCTCCTTTTATATTGGCATTAAAATTTTTATATACATGATTCTTTTACAGGGGGTTATTAGAATGGCTCAAACGTACAAATGAAGGTAGGCCTTTATTAGCCTCCTACCAAGAAATTGGTCTTTTGGACAGTATTGGTCGTAAACGCCTTTGTAATTTAATAATTAGTAACGAACTTAGTGTAGATGTAAATGTCAGGGTATCTTCAGTTAATTACAAGAACTTGCTTATGAAATAACTACAATATTTAACAAATAAAGAACCCCCACTTAATTTATCCTGTGTTTATCATATGGACCTGGTTTAAAAAGGGGCGCAGAATTTAAGCTTTTAGATTGCCTTAATAAACATAGGAGGATCAGTTTTTGATCAAATACCATAGACCACTAAAATAATTTTTAAATTTTATTAACATTTCAGGGGGGGGGCTGCAGCCCCCTCAGCCCCCCTGGCTACGCCACTGTTATAACACATGTAAGAAGTAACTTTGAGGTTCAAGCTACAATTACACATAGAAGAGACAAATTGGTAGGTGTAGGCCATACATTTCAACCATTCATCATAATTGTGGGTCCAACTTTAAAAGAAATTTCCAATTACTTAGTTGTTGTTGATAACATATTCTATCAATTGAATTCAATTGCTACCTCAGTTGATTGTTGTCTTCAGATTATTATAACACTCAATGCAGAGTACTCTGTTGAGTGTGAAATGGTTTGGTATTTTACACAAAAATATTTTTATAATTTGCAGACTCCATTTGATAAAAACTTTACAGCAGTAAGCAGATGTAGCTTTCAGATGTAGGGATTTAAGTTTTTAATTTACCGATTAATTTATAAATATTAAAAAAAAATAAGTATTGTTTTATTTGTGAATTATCAGTCTTCATAATTTACATTAAACATTAGGAAATGACCTAACAAAGTATTTTCTTTTATATTACTTATCAGTCTAAGATTTAATTATTTACTTAAAATAAAAGTTAATTCTATATACATTGAAAAATGCCGAAGTGTTTTTTATGTAAAAAAGAAGTCGATAGTATAAAGAGCCTTTTAAAACATTTTGATTTACAACATTTAAATCATGAATTCCATCATTTTCAATGTAATGAAGAGGATTATTGAAGATCATTCTATTAAAACAATTCCTTTGACAAACATTTGTCAAAACATACTAACCCAATACTACCTTCTATTTCTGAAGGGTTCCATGAAACCAGTTTTAATTTAGATTCTACGCCTATTCTAAATCCAATATCAGATTTTGTTTCTCTAGATGAAATTAAAAGAAGACAGTTTATTGAGCCATCTAAAACTTTGAATCAAATATTATGTAAATTTCTTTCTTGCCTATATGCTAATCCTATCATGCCCCAGAACACTGTACAAATTGTGGTTGATGGGATGGAAACAGTTTTTTCTGAAGGTATTGCAGTTTGTATTAAAACTTATGTTAAACAAATGATATGTGAAGGCCAATTACCTACCCAGGTGGAGTGTTTATATATTTTTAACAATTTTATTAAAGTAGTAGAAGGTTCTTTACTAAATTTCAAAACTGAACACAAACGTTTTAAATACTATTATATAATAAAATATGAAAATCAAGGCCTCAGCCAGAAATTTGGGGAGGGGGGGGTCAAGGTTCAACTTCCCCCTCCCGAAAAATCTGACTAAGGCCTTGGTTCTTATATTCCAACAAAAGAAAAAGTAATTGGCCAACATGGTGGTAAGAGGTTTGTTAGTTTTAAAACCTTACAACTGCACTGAACAAGTAATACTACTAAGGTGTGTTTTACAAAAATAATTTTTCTCTTGAAAATGTTATTTCTGAAACTTTTGACTACATGGCAACTTTAAAAAAGTTAGTACTCTCTCTTTTTATATTTTTTGATGACTATGAGAGTGGAAATGTACTTGGGAGCCATTTTGATATCCATTAACTAGGTGCAGTTTAAGTATCGATACCATGCTCGCCACCTATCCGTTCAACTACATTGTTAAATATTTTTTTAGCATTGCTTTTTCACTCTTCAGGCAGAGTACAGTTTGGTAACAGAGTAATTTTCAATTTTATTATAAACGAAAAATTTTCAATTTTTCAATGAAAACTGGAGTGTACATAGATAGTTTACTATTCAAGGGAACTATGTATTTTGAGTTAGAACTTATTTTAGGTGATAATCTTGACTTACATACCATTACTGGTTTTGTTGAAAGTTTTTCTTCCAATTTCTGCTGTAGAATTTGTACTATGAACAAGGAAAATATTAAAACTGAGTTATGAAGATAAATCATTCTTGAGGTCTACAAAACAATATTTTATTGATGTAGAAAGAAATGACTTGTCTTCTACAGGGATAAAAGAAAAATGTGTGTTTTTGGATATTAACGACTTTAGTTAATTTGATCAAGTTGGTGTAGATGTTATGCACTATATGTTTGAAGGATGTTGTAAATATGTTATGAGTTTTGTTTTGATTTTGGGCCAGAAAGCAATAAACCAAGCACACTATCTATGGAACATATTAATACTGGTAAAGTTAGGAAATCTGCTTCCGAAATGTTAATTTTAATAAGATACTTTGGCCTACTTATTGGGGATTTTGTACCTTTAGGTGAACCGATTTGGGACTTGTATTTGACCAAAGTAATGGATATTACATTGTCAACATCACTTAGGGAAATTAATTGTACATTGCTAGAAAACTTAATAGGTGAAATGAATAATCTGTATTTAAAATACAGTAAAAATAATCTTAAGCTAAAATTCCATTTCTTTACACATTATTCGCCTATGATAAGAAAACATGGTCCTGTTGTACACTTATGGTTAATGCGATTTGAAGTTAAACACAGGGTTTCAAAAATATCAGCTAGATCATCCTCTGACAGGCGCAATATTTGCTTAACTTTGAACTACTCTTCTTGAAGTTGTGATGGTAATATGTTAGTCGCTCCCCTGGTTTTAATATTATTTTTATTTTTGACGTGTCTCCAAAGAGTTTCTATAGTTTGGGTCTCAGCACCAGTTATTGGATCAATGAAATTTTCTGAATGATTAACCGTTTTATGGATAAACCCATGTTCATTTAAAGTAGAATACGCACGCCATGTATCGGAATATATAATAGTACCTTGTTCAACATCATTTAATATAATTGGTAGTAAGGTATTTCGTACACGCTTTTCAACTTTAAAAAAACGTCTTAAAATAAATTTCAAGCTCGTTACAAAAACCAAATGAAGACCTCTTCGAATCATTCCTCGGAGCGACCAGAAATACGTATACATAACTACGCAGTATACAAAAATGACAAAGAAGAAATTCTGCATCCTAATTTACATTTTATACGTGTTGATAACATTATTCACCAACATAAAATGACGGTAAATAAAATTATAAAAATATAAAATATTTACAGTAGATAGCATATAAAACCATCAAACGTGCGGTAGATAGCATATTGAACGAGTACTGGGTGGATACTGATGTCAGGAACGGCCAAATTGTGTTCTTCCAGCACTGTAATATAACGTCAAACTTCGTTATTATTTTTACTGTGTTTTTATTAATACATTAGTAGTTGTAGAGCGGTCTTGCTAGTGTATTTATGAATCTTTTTCTGCTCTTAATTATGTGAAAATGAGTAAGAATTCATTATTAATAATAATTAAATACATAATTTATTATTTCAGTATAATATGTTGTATACTAAGTATATACTTTAGTACTATACAATCTATACGCAATGGTATCATCTACGCTTAAAGGTATAATATATCAATAATAATGGTGTTTGGATAAATAAGCTGGCACAAAATCCGAACGCTCTCTGATAAGAACAATGGATGCACTTACTGGCTAATAACAAACGACGTTCTACCCATTGTATATGAAATGTTTGAATTTGTTGATAACCTCTTAAGACGGGTTTCTATAGTTGAAATAATGTGCGACTCCTAGTCCCATTCTTTGAAATTTGCGACACATACTGTGAACAAAATATGGCAACAGCAGAAAATATCGAGATATTTGTAAGTGAAGTCACCAAAAATTTATTAATCGCTGTTATTGACAAACATCTTGATGAAGAAGCTAAATCATCTACGACTATCTAGAATGAAAACGATCAATGTATCGGTGATATGGCAAAGGACTTATTGGCTGAAGTGGTTGGCATGGCGTGTGGTGTTGCATTTCCAATCACTGAATCTGTACTGCATTCCTCCGGGACATCCGGGGAAACTGCAAAGGGAGCAGTACCGATAGATGACGTGTTGCCTATCAAATTAGGAGTAGATGTAGAGGAAATGCCGGCTGAAGATGAGACTCAAAAGGGGAATGATACAGAATTGGTCGGACTGTATGACTCATTTCCCTCAAGTCTAAGAACATTTAAGCAAGACTTCAGTGATACAAGGGATTGGTACGTACATGGGAATATCTATGAAAACCAGTTTTAGAAAAATCAATTTTATTTTATGGTGTTACTAAAAAACTAATAACCGCAGACACTTAAAATATTTATCAAATATTTACATTAGCTTTTACATTTAGTATAAGTGAGGGGTTACAATATTTTTTTGAATTCTACCATGCGGACCAAACGAGGGGATTGGACGATTTCATAGACCTGAAATGAAAAAAAATGTTTAAAGCTAAAATAAACTTCGAATTCTGAATCCTAGTCTTCAAATTTTTAAAATTATTTTCAAAATGTTGACACCAGTTTAAAGTCTGTGGGACCAAATTCAAGTTGCCCCCATAAGTTTTTGGGCTATACAAGCCCCACAATTTCGAACAAATAAATCTACATAAAATATGATTGCCCCTTCCCTCTACTTCATGCTTCTACAAAGTAGTACAAACGAACTAATATACATAATGTGACTCCAAATAATGCCACAGGTAACGCTTAAAAGATTTTGTGTCTAGTATGAGGAATCTTTTAGAGGGGGTCACCCGATCCAAATCTACGATGTCGATTCTATTCCAATATACCTCAGTATGTGATTAAAATTATAATTTTTTGTAGAAACAAAATATTGTTTCCTCGGTACAGGTTTGTTATATCCCGCAAATCGACTTTGTTATCTCCCCGACTTGAACCATAGATTCAATTCGTTGTATACACTTTGTTCTAACTTCTAGATCACTAGGGTAAATCCTTGGCTAAATTATCTACAGATTATTTCAATGAATTATTATTACTAAACGAGTCAAAAATCCAAAGGGGTTTGTTATATTGTCATAAGCTGATCTACGTTCTTGTAATTCAACGATAACCAAGAAAATCATGCTTTTAAATTATAATAAATAAATTATAAAATAAAAATTATAGTTATAAGCTCTCTTACAATCGGTTAAAATTATGAAACTAAAAAAAATCTTATGCCATATAGATTTCAAGATATGTGATTATGTCATTTAAGATAAATTTTTATTCTAAAAAAAAAAGAGATTACACATGCGGTCCCCTTTAATTTGTGGCCAAAGGCTCTGGAGACTGTAGAGCGGGGGACTGCAAAGGCGGGAGTTTTACCCCAATTTAATCCAGCCCTGTATGTTCGATGGGCATTAATAATTTTAAAATGGACAAAACTATGACCAAATTTAATGTATGTAAGTTATTTATGTAAGTTGAAAATTGCGATAGAGTGTTTTGTTACATATCTTGTGTGCTCGCTGAGACCGAATGGCGGTGGTCGATGTAGAATCGTCGGTCAGCGTACCCAACGGGTGTGATAAAGTCGAGTACACAATCATGCAACCTTAAAAGAGAGACTCGGTGATCTCGGAAAATGTCACGAACAAAAAGGATCCTCCTCAGTTACGAATCGTCTGAAGGGTCTATTTGAGAAATCCTTACAGGGTCGTTTTTCCGGTACCTCAAGTCCGTCTAAGTAGAAAGTTTTTCCTATGTTACTGTGGGCCCACCGTGCAGCTGCATCTATCTGTCGTCCTGTTTCGGTTCCAGTAATCTATGGATTATACATATTGCCGTTAGGGATGGACAAATCGTGGTCGCTGAGTGACTTTCCGTGCTCTCATATAAGATAACCTATGGCATTCAGCACGCTGAAATTGCTCAGTCGACGTTTTTTAGAGCCAGTGGAAGTTACTCATCAGATTCACTTATCAGGTTTGCTTTTTTTGCCCGGTTCAATGCCAGCATGTTTGAGAGCTAGTAGAATACCAGTATCGCGATGAAGAGAGTTATACCGTGGTGTACCCGAAGCCACTGAATCCGTCAAGCAAGCACTCCACGCTTGGTCATCTTCCAATAGTCCCAGTAAAACGGCTGCAGCCGTAAGAGTTTTGTGCAAACGGAGTAAATAGCTTTAATATTTGGGAGAGATTAAGCACTAGTTACTTACTATAGTGGAATTAAAAATCATTAAAAAAAAGCTCTTAAAGGACATTTTATTTTTATTTTATTTATTTTTTGGAGGGGGGGGGGAGATTAAATAGGTTTGCCTTTTCAGTGCAGAAGTTACAGTCACAAATGGAAATGGTAGTGGCCCATTGAGTTGACGATGTACATCTGATAGATACATCCAACTATCTAACTTTGGGGGAAGTATATCCAGTTTCATGTTCGAGATGTGCTCAAAGCCGTGTACCCCGAGGACTATATGATCCTGAATCTATATAGCTTTGAGTACATTTTCTATAATAAAATTACATGTTATTCTATTATAATATTATGTTATATAACTTATAATACCACACACACAAAACTTGCTCTAATAACAGCGCAATACTAAACAATTCTGAGAAATTACGCATAGCTATTTTTGTTGCTTCACATAATATACAAATACTTACTGAATATTCACTATACTTAATGGGGTTTTGGGGAGCCAATGCGTACCATCATAAGGACAGCGGAGGTGTATTATGTATTTTAAGGTGCTATATATAATTAGATTATCATGTCAAAGGCCTAACCTAAATAACTATGTAACTGTACTGTATATTTAATATGTAATTTGAAATTTTTTCTCATAATAAACGATAGTATTACCGTTCCATTTAAATGCTACGTAAGTACCTACTCTCAAAATACGCAATAATGCAGTACCCTACTAGGTATCTAGGTAGCCATCGATTTACACGTTTACTAAATATTGAATGTATGCACACACTCGCTAAGTTCAAACTCATTTTACATATTCAATACCCACGCCTAAAAGTAAATTCAAAATTTAAAGTATGCCTATTGCACACATACATAGAAACACAAAATATCGTCTTCATTCACACACGACACACGTCTATACAAAAACTCAAATTCACAAAAATTGTGACAAGGATTAATGTGCCCGAATAAACGAGCACAAAAATATGATAAAAGTGCTAAGGTTGAGGTACCAAAACATGCATATACTCAAGTAACTTCAAGAAAACACACACGCAATTGTAGTAGAGTAACGAACCTTGAGATAGGCGCCACTTCGTCGTATACATCGAGCACTTCGAAGTACACAATAAACGAATAAATAATATTATAAGCACATTTAATAAACACTGGTGTCGAGTGGTAACCGAGTCATGCGATCACCATTACTGACCCCACATTTATCTAGTAACTCTAGTACTATGATCTATGACTTGTATAATATTATCGCTTAACTTAGTTTTTGTTACGCTACATCTGCTACAACTTACTGAATAAGACTTAATACTAAACATTGTTACAAACATGCTTACTTAGCCTACTTAATATTTCTTATATTAATAATTTTTTAATTTATACGTGGTACAACAATGGTAAGTACTAACTTTGTTACCTGCAAAGTTAGACGTAAAGTTCACAGGGCCGTATTTAGGGGGGAGCAATGGAGAGATTGGCCCCGGGTGGCCAAATATTGATCTATTTAGGGGGCGACCGGGCACGCTGTAAATCAGTCTAGTATTTCATCAATAAATATTTATTTTTTTTAGAAATAATTTGTACTATGACTCGACCCTTGTGAACTTAGCAGTGCAACGATAACGGATAAGTACTAGAGGCTATCATAGAATAATATTAATACTAGCTGAATTACCCGGAAAAACTCCTTTTAGGTGTAAAACGCTGTGGAAGCGCTGTCGAAAAGAAGAATGTTTTTTTAAATGTAAATTATATAATATTTAAATTTGTAGCCACATGTGTAATTATATGGGTAATATTGTTGAGTGCTATATATTTGTTATGCTTAGTCAATTGTTTTTGCTTTTTTTTTATAATTATCCGGCTTCATCCATGTGTATATTTTTTTCATATTTACAATATTGTTGTAAAATGTTATGGGTTGTGTGCTAACTATTTTTTTATGCAAAGTCGTTTTCGCATTTTTTATAGTACCTCCTTGTATACAGTATTTTTGGTTCTTCCTTCGGAAGACAGTATTACCAGACTATCAGGAGAGCTTACACGTGAACAGGATACGTATAATTGGCCATGGGAGAAACAGTCATTCCTTAAATCCACTTCTGCTACTTTCAAAGACTGTCCTTGCGCTTTGTTAATTGTCATGGCAAAACATACCTTTACGGGAAACTGTAGCCGTTTGAATTGAAAGTGGAAGTCAAATGGAATTTAAGGTAGTCTTGGTAGAAAAACTGTTTCTCCCATACCGTAGCCTGTAAAGATAGTTGCTTCAATTACATTTTTATGCAAGGTCTTAACCCGAGATCGTGTGCCATTACAAAGTTTTGGAGGTATAAGGCTACGCAATAGCATTATTGGAGCTCCAATTTTCAAACATAGATTGTGAAGTGGAATTCCTGGTGCGTTTAAAGTGTGAAGGTTAATATTATTTGTTAATATTTTATATGTTACGCAAGTCCGAACTGCATGGTAGTGTGGAGTGCAAATGAAATTAACGTGTTTAATGTTCAGGCACCGTGGTAAGGCAATGGAGAGATAATCAATGTATAATACCAAAGCATTTTTACTGCTCCAAATGATGATAACAGTTCCAAAATTAAAATTTATAAACCATGTATCATTGTAAAAATTATACTGCATTCATCGTTCCAGTCAGAACCCAAAATAAATAAATTACCAACATAATATTGTTAGTTAAAAAAAAAATTATTCCTGTTATACTCCACTTGAAATCAACAATATTTAAAAAATCTAATTAAATTAAAATTACAACAATAATAATGAAAAATATTTGTAGGTTAGGTTAGATTATTAATCTAGAAATAGCCGCTGTGTGAAAAAAAATATTTATCAATGCATTTCCGACTATGTATTCCCTTAAAATACCGAGATGGAGTGAGGGGGTCCATTGAGGAGTCATATAACCCTTTACTTCAACCTCGAACAATAAACACAAAAAACATACAATGTAACAGTAAAAAATATTCTAAACAGTGAACAACGATATTTTCGATGTTTATCTCGAGAAGCTTGCAAGCAAATGTCCGTCCGTACACTTAACGTATAAGATTGTTGATGGACAATAACATAACTCCAAAGTAATATATAATATTATACAAATGAAATAATAATATAGTATAAATGCATCGAGAAGTGAGGACGATCCACCATTTCATTGTATATGCACTGAAGGTTTGTATATAAAATTATAAACGTTGAAAAAGTATAAAAAAAAAGTTCAACAATACATTTTCAATTTTGTAATATTTAAAATTTTAAAACCGTGATAAGGGAATATACATAATATTATATTGCAAAGTATATAATTAATATTTAAGTACTTGAATAAGACGTATAATAAATTGTGCAAAACCTAATATTTATGTCTGGGTTTACTTTATTATACTACTCGTATATTGATTATTTTACCTAAGGTAAAAAATGTCAAAATAATACGTTACCGGAGAAATAAATATTGTATCCTCGGCCTGTGCCATCCCTGTACCAGAATTGCCTATTCTACACACCACGTTATATTAATATATAATATTATTGTTTAATTGAAATATAATAAATAATAATGCATACTGCCCATCCTGTGGTGTAAATCTATCGATCAAACACATCATGACCGAGTGCAACACCTACAGTGATGCAAGGGAACACAATCATCTTCCGGAAGACATATTTGAAAGCCTCAGACCTAACCTACCAGTCTCCAATATAATAGCCTTCCTTCAACAGTCTGGTTTGCTCAAACTTATCTAATAACCATACACATTAAATAATTATTTTTTATTCTTTTGTCTTTTTTTTTTGTTTTTTTTGTTTTGTTTTCTAACACATAACATGTAGTAACATTATTATAATATATTATATATCCCAATGGCCTTGCTGCCAAGGTTTTCTATTTTTTCTTAATAAAAAAAAAAAAAAAATAATGCATACATCATACATATGAGATATCGGGCGAATGGCCCATACTGGGACTAAATAAAATAAAATGTATATAGAAAGCGTCCACCGAGCATAACAAAATAGAATATTATGAATATAATATTATACAAAATAAGATGATAATCTTTTAAAATGTTGAAGTGAAAACTTCTTTAGGCGCTTTTAGCACTTTTTGTGGGTACTGAATTGAACTGAGCCCGCCACGCTCGGCTATGTAACGCTTATTCGGGCATTGATTAAATACAAATGTATTTAATCAATGATTCGGGTGAAGTCAGCTCGAGTCACGGACAGTCAGCAAAGCGAGAGAGGACGATAGTCGAAGCGTCACTGCCATACTCACTTGGCAGAATTGGTTAGGTGCGCGCGCCTAACTTTATACAAATTGATAGGCATCTATTTACTTAAAGTAAAAATAACAACAAGACAAAGGAGCCTGCGGAGACGTCTCTCCGACTCGGAGAACACTAATATAAGCTACATCAGATGTATAATTCTAGTGATATAATAATAAATATGAGACATGATTAGTATCAGTACGATACACTGTTCTTGCCGGTGACTGTGTGGGCGTGTGTGGTGGCAACGTCCTTGACCAACAGGCAATACGCCGATCTAATCGTGTGCGGTGAGCGGCAATGACGACCTTGGTTGCTAATGCTGATCCATCCCGGTCGTCTGGGCGGCCCACAACTTCAGCCGCGATAGCTTTCGAACACCAATAACGAACCGGCTAAGGAAGTGACTATACAAATTAGAGAGCCCACGAAAGGAAATGGCCCTACACAGCCGAACCAATATAAATGCGTCGACCCCTTCCAACCGGGTTGCAAGTGCACGACACGCTCGGGCACAGAGCAGCAGCTTATGCGCTTCCTACGCACAAGCACAACACTAATAGTGCCAAGTGGCTGGAAACAGCGGGTGCTCTTATCGGAGTTTACGACGACTGCAGCGCATTCTCTCGTTGCGGCGGCGGCACGAGTCAGCACGTAAAGGCGACGAGTTTTGAACAACAATTGTGGCATATTTCTATGGGCCTATTTAAGAAATTAAAGACGTGAGTGTAAAATAAATTATTATTTATTTAGTAGGTACGTTATAGTTGGCTCCATTGACAATTTTAATAGCTACATATAGCAACAGTTGTTTAAAAAAAACATTATTCAGTTTTAATAAAAACTAATCTTATATTTATTTATATTAAACTGTAGAAACTGGATTAAATATCTACATAAAATTAACAGATTTAAATTATCTGAAATTCTCGAAATGAAGAATGGTGAAATGTTTTTAACTAATGTGGAGAAGCGGAAAGCGATAATCAAGCAACAATTTGAATACAAACAAAAACTCATATCGTCAAATATAAAATTACTGGATAAACATATTCAGAATTTTAAAAACCATCGGATGAATGAACAAATTTTAAAAATTGCTAAAAATAAAGAGAAATCGGATAAAACCAAACTTCGGATAAATAAGTTGAAGGACTTAGCATTTTATACAAGTTTGGAGTGGAAGAATAAAAGAAAAAATAGAGATCGAAAAACTGTGGAAAATATAAATAATCTTAAACGTTCTTCATTGTCTACGAAACAAGATAAAGAATTGAACCAATATTGGGCCAAATACGACAGTCAAATACGAACAAGGGAAATCAACAAGAGTTTGATACAGAAATATGTTGAAAACAAAGAACCATCAGTGGAAGAAGAGGAGGCGATTGTAAGTAGTAATGGAAATGAAGATATAGAAATGGAAGCGGAATCTTCAGATAATTGTGCCTACATTCCAGTGAGTGATAATGAATAACCTTAGCCAATATTCACATAATGTATATTTTTTAATTAATTATTTTCGAAAAATCATGGAAATGCAATATTATCTAATTTTTAACACACATGTGCTTACATTTCTTAACTATTTATTCTTTATAAAAAAACCTTACTTAGACACTAATCGTTTTTTTAAGTAAGGACATTTTTTTTTCTAATAACTTTTTATTAGTAGTTCACTGATATAGTATTTTCATTAATTGTGTATTGTTAATGTAATTAATAATTTTTTTGTACTTGAGAAGAAGGAGGGTTATTTCAATGTTCAACGCTGTACTGCAATACTTCTTCTAAAATACTGGGTTCAAAAACACAAAACATAAGTGTTCAGAAGAATAATAAAACATAATTAATTTGTTTATGTATATTATTTACTTTTAATTTCTATGGAATTTGCATACATTTTGTATTGTAATTATTATTAATCGTTTTATAACTTATAAAAATAAAATAATAGTATGCTGTGTTATAAGAATTTTTTTACTTACCCCCCCCTCCATAGCTGATATTTTTACGGGCACCCTTGGCTTCATCGTTTTCACTTTTTCGTGTTGCAAAGTGTACATCTCTTTCTGGTGGATCTTTCTGGTTGGTGCATAGATTTCTCAGTTTTAAAAGATGGTGATATGGTTGGTTTTTCTTTCTTGATACTCGTTTGTGATGGTGATGATAGTTCATTAGATTTGCAATGCTTTTCTATTAATGATTTTGTAACAAAATCGCTTAAAATGTCACGTCGAAACGGTTTTATCGGTTTTTTTTTTTTTACCCAATTGGTTGTAAATTACATAAACATTTACAATTAACGCACCAAGAAAAAAAATAAGTTGATGCCATTTGTGACTTTTCTTGTCTATTTGATACTATTTTCATTTTTATCGAAATTGTGGATGTAATTTATATCTTTATAATTCTAAAGTATTATAGAGCAAAAAATCATGATTATAGTTTTATATTTTGATTTTCTTTATACTTAAGCCACATTTCGTAGCTCATGGAAATTGAACTGAACAAATTGTATTTCTGAATTGTAATTAATTGACACAAGTTTGTAAATACCTATGTTAGAAAAATCTAACAAAAATATACATTTTCACACACAATCAAAAATATGACACATACTAATGGCATGTATAGTCGTATATAGGTTTATAAGTATAGAACCATATCATATAACATTATTTTCTGTGAAACAAGCTAGGTAATATTAAAATTGTTTGTTATAATTTGGACCACTATTCAAATACGGATTTTTATTTTGATGGGTTATTATATAAACACTCTTGGCCCAAATATTAGTAGACATTTGAGTACCTATAAAGTTTCCAAAGGTTATATATGTATAAATATTTCATAAAAATATTCGATATGAATTATTGCATAATAATTAAACTTGAGTTTAGTGATAATACAAATATTATAAATTGATATAATACAACTAGTGAATTAGATTAATTGATTGATAACGTTCAATTGATTGAATTATTAATTAAACTATAGACAAACATTAATATTCCTTCTTTAATTATTCTCCTGGTTTCGTATTTATCCGAATAGTGTAACACACTTTTATCTTTATGTAGTGCTCACATTCGCAACCGTCATCGATAAATAGTATCTTGTACATGTTCTTTGAAATACTTATTAAACTGTTACGGGCAAAAGTCGAAATCGGACAAACCTCAGAAATGACCGGGCAAAACGCGAACTGCCCACAATCCTTGGGCAAAATGTCATATTTCGGCTTTTGACAAGGCAAACCTAGTTATGACCAACCTAATTTGAGCAAAACCGTATACTGACTTTTATCTTAATGGTAAAACCGTAGTGTCTTATATACTTTCGATAATATTAAATATAAATAATTTTAAAATAAATATTACTATACAAATATAATTGAATAAACTTAACTAATACATTTAAACCTCACTTGAGCCAAACCGTAGCGTTTATAATCCTGGTTAGCTCGCTCAACACCCCCCTGGCTTTGCGAATGACGTGGCTTCTCGTGTACAATTTTTAAACCATCCCTGTGACAAAAATCACTATTTATATTTAATATTATCGAATGTGTATAAGACACTACGGTTTTGCCATTACGATAAAAGTCAGTATACGGTTTTGCCCAAATTAGGTTGGTCATAACTAGGTTTGCCAGGTCAAAAGCCGAAATATGACATTTTGCCCAAGGATTGTGGGCGGTTCGAGTTTTGCTCGGGCATTTCTGAGGTTTGCCCGATTTTGACTTTTTCCCGTAACTATTTTTTTTTTTTTTTTTTTTATAGCATTATAGGCCATTTAGGCCCTTTGCTGCCAATATCAAATTCTTCCACTCTTCTCTATTATATGCATGCATTAGGTCTCCATGCCAATCTGGTCTTAACTCCTGGATATCTCTTTTGACTGCATCTATCCAACGCTGCTTCGGTCTGCCGCGAGGTCTTTTCCTGTTTAAGTTGTTTACAATTACCTTCTTGACAATACTATTATCCGCTCTACAAACGTGACCAGCCCACTCCATCCTAATGCCTTTTACAAATTGTACTATATTTCCTTTTCCATATAATTGTTGTATTTGTTCGTTTGACCTTCTCTCCCAAACTTGGGTATCAGGATTATATACGGGACCATAGATTTTTCTTAACACCTTCCTTTCAAATATATTAAGTTTATTCTCATCTCCTGCTGTTGTAGCCCAAGTACAGCATGCATAAGTCACAACTGGTCTGAGGTACGTAGTATATAGCTTCTCTTTATTTTTCCTAGATAATAATTTTGACTTAAACAGATGTGACATAGCAAAGTAACATCCATTCCCAGCTTTTAAACGGAGTTTTATTTCATTATGCATACAGTTTCTATTATTTATGTTGACTCCGAGATATTTGAAGTCATGTACTTGTTGAAATGATATCCCATCGACTTCCAAGTCTGAATCATCTTCATTATCTCGTGCTTCTCTTGTCATGAACATATATTTGGTCTTCTCCTGGTTTATAGACAGCCCTATATGTTTGCATACTTTCATTAGATCTGACATACTGTTTACGGTATCTTGCTTCGTATCACCTAAAATTATTATATCATCCGCATATGCTAGTAGGGTATGGTTCTCATTTAATTCCATTATCTGTCGTCGTGGCATTCTCCTTAACACACTTTCTAACGCTAAGTTAAATAATACAGGTGATAGTGCATCACCCTGTCTTAGTCCTTTACCAACTTCAAAAGGGTCTGATAGCTCTCCTTGTACCCGAACCACACATTTTGTGTTACTGTTGCATAATTTTATTAAGTTAACTATTTTATTTGGAATACCTAGAGTTGTTAGGTTTTTCCATAGTTTATTCCGAATTATACTATCGTATGCTTGCTTGAAGTCTACAAATACTAGAAGGATATTTTTATTATATTCGTAATGTTTACTTAGTATTTGTCGTAATGTGAATATGTGATCTATCGTTGACTTCCCCTTCTTAAATCCGCACTGGTAGTCTCCAATCATTTGCTCCGATACATCTTGTATTCTTCGTAGGAGACATATAGACAGGACCTTATACCCAACATCTAGGAGAGATATACCTCTATAATTTTCTATGCATTTGGGATCACCTTTTTTAAATATTGGACAGATAACTGATGTTCTCCAATCGGTTGGAATTTCTTCTTTACGCCATATCATAGATATAAGATTAAATATCCCATCTGTTAGGCTTGGGCCTCCAAGCTTTAGTAATTCTGCGCAAATTCGGTCCACTCCAGCAGCCTTATTATTTTTAAGTGATTTAATAATTGATTCTATTTCTGCTCTGTTTGGTTCTAATTCTTCATTTCTCAAGTTGTTGTTTGTGGGTTCCCCCCATTCTTCGTCATCTTCTCCTTGGTTTAAATTGGGTTCGCTATTCAGAAGTTGGTCAAAGTACTTCCAAAACTCCTCTGCTTTATCTTTACTATTTGATAATAGTACCCCTTCTCCATTTAATACGAATTGCGTTGTTGGCTTGAATCCGTTTTTTAAGGATTTACACTGCCTAAAGAATTCTTTAGGGTTGTATCTATAACTTTCCAATTTTTCAATCTTTTCCTTTTCCATTTTCCTTTTTTCCTGTCTTAGCACCCTATGCGCTTCTTTTCTCTTTTTAACATATAACTCCACATTTGGCTGAGTTGGGTATTGTAGCATTTCTAATCTAGCATCATTGCGTAGTTTAATGACTTCTGCACATTTTTGATTAAACCAATGCTTTGCTTTACCCCTAGAAGGTTGCTTTATCATATTGTCTGCTACCTCCAGGACTGAGCTCTTAATTATTTCCCACGCAGTTTGTACTTCTGAATGCTCTTCTAGTCTATTTGTATGAATATCCAGTGCATATTTTATTCCCTGCTGAAATTGTTGAAGTATTCTTTCCTCTCCTAGTTTATCCACATCGAACCTAGTAGTATTTGTTTTCTTCCTTTTCGCTATCCAATGGTTTGACAATATTAGTTTTACCTTAAATAATACTAGGAAATGATCGGAATCACCATCGGCTCCTCTTTTAGACCTTACATCCTTGATACATGATCTATGCACTTTATCAACCAAGACGTGATCTATTTGACTTTGGTAAATTCCTCCTGGTGAGGTCCACGTATATTTGTTTATATTCTTCCTGGGGAAGAAACTACTGCTCACTATGAGGCCATTAGCTATTGCGAATTCAACCAATCTGGTGCCGTTTCCATTACTCAAACATGTATACTCTCACTACCAATTGTAGGTCTATATATCGTTTCTCGCCCAACTTGTGAGTTAAAGTCCCCTAATATAATTTTTAAACAGTGTCCTGATAGACCATTGTACACTCTTTCTAATTCATCATAAAACATATCCTTCAGGTCTTCTTCACCCGTTTCTGTGGGTGAGTATACACATATCAGTATAATGTCATATTGTTTACCGGCTATACGAATATGACAGATGCGATCATTTACTGGAGTAAATTTCTTTATAGAAGGTAACAACTGGTCATTTACTAAAAAACCCACTCCATTCTCATGCTTTCCATTGGATGATCCACTATAAAATAATGTCATTCCATTGGTTCTCATGTCTCCTTCCCCTGGCCACCTGACCTCCTGCAGCGCCACTATATGAACGTTCTTATATTTCTTCACCGCATCACTTATAGACTTAAGTGCGCCTGGTTTATAAAGTGATCTAATATTCCATGTCCCAATCCTGTATTCCAGTTGTCCGGTCCGTTTCCGAGTCGTATCCAAAATATGAGTCCGAGGCATGAATTGTATTGGTTTCATAACATTAGTATTTTTTATAAGGACGGGTTGTTAGCCCGCCGCTAAACCCCCAACCTGGAGGACCAGTACACACCAACTAATTAAAGTCAGTGTGAGGCTCGGGGCCCCGGGTTCGCCATACCCGTAACACTGTAAAGTGCTTCCCCTGAGGGAACTTCCCGTAACTATACTTATTATTATACTTTTGTCTTATTATCTAATATAAGTTATAACCGAGAAACCGAGTATTATTATTTTTTATTATTTATTTTAGTATAGTGTTATGATTTTAATTTAATCACCTTTACATCACTATTGTGTTTAAATACTCAGGTTTTGTCGTTTGTACTGTAGAAATCCGTGGAAATGAACCTTACGTTAATCCAGCGTATTGAGAATTTGAGAATAAACTCTACTAAATGCGAACAGGATGCAGCATTCTGGAATAAGACGGCACCACTTTGGAACAAAATGACAAAGTGTCTGCAGGACAACATTGCCGAGGCATCGACGGGCCTCGAATCGGAACTGTCCGTTCCCAAAGTTTACTTGGAAGAAAAAACTCGACGTTCCCTGCTTGCTTTAACGAACGATGAACACCCACCGTCGTTGATGCAGCAGATTATGATGAACGGTAACATATTATTATTGTTATTATTGTTTTGATGTCATGATGAAAATAGTTGTTATTTGTAATGAGTTACATAAAGTACCTACCTTAAAACTAAACAATATTATTGTCGTTTGTCAACTCATAAGGGTGATCGTTATACAATGTTGTATATTATATATCGTTTATATTCAATTACATTAGTAGACTACATCAAGCACATTTTTTTATCAAAATGATTTAATTCAAATAATAAAAAAAAAATTTATTTTTTAAAATGTTTTTATCATAGGAGGGATGATAAGTATGTTTGGTGTATTTTGTCAAATTATTAGTTTTTAATCAATAGATAGTTAGTACTGCTCCAAAGAAGGTACTAAGATTTAACTATATTTTGAGTACCTATACTATTTTCACAACTCATATTTTATTCAAAAATACTTAGGTATAAAATTACCCAAGTATAGATATCGGAATATCGCGTAATTGTTATATTAATTATAATTGTTGAAATGCTCGATATGCTCGCTTTTGCATATTTTCTTGTTTAAATTATAATGTATCTTTTTTATGTCTTAGACGTGAATTATAGTTTATCAGATGCAACGATGTTTGAAATGATAAAAAGGGCCAAATTACTATTAGAACCGGACACGTCTGCGGCCAACATCATAAACTTGATCAGGCGTGTGACCGAATATGAGGCTGACGTTACTAACAACGTTAATTATTTCGTGACCGGTCTCGCAGAGAGGGCCGTATTCGAGTTCACGAAGAAGAAAGTTGCCGGTGAGTGAACGAGCTTAAGGTGGCTGGAGCGTGACATATTTTAAGGAGTAATATTTAGGCATTCCATATAGCATTTATATTTGATCCGTGTTAGTGTGTGAGAAGTAAATTGATGTTAGTATGTGTAATTCGTAAAATTCGTTATCGCGTTCTTGTGCCACCGGGCACAGACAGCTCACCGTCCGCATATCGACGACATTACGTATTCCCGGAACTGAGGCCCGCGATAATAATTAGCTTAAATACCTACTTTTTTATACTTCCATAATTTTTTTCCTCTAATTTTCATCTATTTTTAGATAGTTTTTACAACTGATAAAATATAATAATACAATAATACAATAATAGTATACCAGTAACTTACTGGAATACTAAATAT